>NW_028277175.1:23000000-23300000 GCF_051122295.1 Plectrocnemia conspersa
TCTGAATAGATTAGTAATTAATTTATTACACTGAATCATGATTTGACTGTTAATTTAAATGACACATTGGTAAAGATCTTTACTACTAAAATTCATTACTACTTGCATGCTTTTGGTTAAAATTAAAAGTCGAATTTCCTGAACTAGCTGAAATACAAACTAACCTATGTGATACGAGATTTATTAATATATACTTTTTCAATAAAAAATAAGAATTTATTTATAACATTTTAGTATCCAGATTTTTAAAAATTGAGTTAAAAGCTGAATCAGAAAAATATCGTTTTTAGATGCTGAAAATTGCTGAGCACCGACGGATTGTCGACACTGCCCCCCAAATAGCAAATACAAACAGTGCTTTCTTTTTTCTCTATCAACAAAAATTCCAGACAATGGAGTCATATTCAAGGACGCTACGAACTAAAATATTCTACCTAATTCGAATGGTCAATATTTGTACAGGTGACACGCGCTCCGCATAATGAAACTGATTATCTTCAATGTCTAACCGCAAACTTTGGCAATATTCATAATCCTCATTTTTGTTTTATAATTAAGGGACTTTGTCATCTGTGGAACGAGCTGTGGAACGACGTGGACCGAAACGTGTTGCTGGTCCACTAAGCCCTGTTGGCAATATCAGCGATATCCTAATTCATTTTGTGCCCCTGTTAGCGCGAATACTTTTTACTGTTTATATTGCTTTTTAAATGTAAAATTCTTAACTAATCATCCCTTATAAAAAAATAAAATTAAAATAACTGAATGATGTTGTTCCCCATCCTATGGCAGCAGCTTTTTGTTCTTCTATGTTTGGTTTTGTCCATAAGCATGCAGGCCTCATATTTTTGTTGAATCTAAAAAATAAATAACATAGATGTTTACAATTAGGATATTTTTTATTATTATTACAAATCTAACCATCATGACTTGACAGGTTTTCCCACTGCGTTATAATGGTTATTATACAAACAGTAATTATACAACTAAACATTTAGAAAAATAATTTAATAAAAAACAGTTATGGTGCACACCTAAAATAGATAAACACCATCCCACATAGTTTTTTCCAGATCCTCATAGCTATCACCGAAAACATTATTATGCTTGGCAAGCTCGTTGCAAAGCTAGATGGCTCGTGCAAGAGGAGCGTTCTCAAGCGCCGCAACGGTAAAGAATAAGGGACGCAATCGCGACTCTCTAGATCATTCTAAATCTTGCTGCCGAAAGTCCCCGAACCTTACTGGGTTGTCGACACCGTCCATTAGCAACTTTAAAAAGTGCTTTATTGAGTAGACGCTAAGCCGAGAATTCAACGAATTGTATCCCAACGATCCTAGAAAAAAGGCACTAGAATACAAATACGGATATAACCCGCAATTCCTCTTGTAGAGATTTCTTTGATTTATTTTAACAACAAGTACTACAACAACCTTTACTTGGATTCCATATAAAGGGGCCATATTTGAGAACGCTATGAAAGTTGTGTTATATTTTTTTGGAATTGATAATGGAAACTTGGCTACTAGTGAAATTTAAAAAATAATAGTTAATATAAAGTAAAACCCAAATAGATGATTTTAAAACAATGCGTTCTTAAGCCAGTCGTTATTCACACACATTTATCGATAAACGTTTATCTGTCAAAAATGAAATTTTAATCGTGGTTCTAATCAAACGATTTCACTAACATACTTATTAGTTAATGTATTTTAATATTTAACTGTAATCTTTTTACCTGTTCGCAACAGAATTCTTTAGTTTGAATAATGCAATGTCATCATATTTCTCAGGATACGCATATTTTGGGTGCAAAATCATATTTTCTATTTCTACGTTTATTGGATTTGCTCCATCTTTTGTAGAGCGCAAGTTGTACTCGCCCAATCGCACAACTGACGGTTTAGAACTGTAATTTAAATAAATATTATTTATGTGCTATATTATGCTTGACAATATTAAGTCTGATAAACTCCGCTGCTTCATCACGATAACGCACCGTCTCACATCGAGCGCGCGAAGTTGATTGTGTTCAACTTCGCGCGTTGTGAAAAATTCAGTTCATTCAAATGGAATTTTCTAACGAGTAAAACTATTAATTATAATACTATAAATTTGTTGTATTTACTCTCTAATGTCTGTTCCACCACTGTATGAGCAATGAGCTGCAGTTATAATGAAATTTTCACTAATTAAAGTTCCTCCACATTGCCACGTATAGTCACCGTTTATTAAAGTCCAACCAATCAATGCCTGTAAATATACAAATCAGAGAGATGAATCATAATAGAGAGAAAAATCAGTCTAAAATAATAGGGTTATTACTAAACCTCATTGTGTGTTATACTTTATGTTTTGTATGTTTTTCATAACTATAATTATTATGAACTTTAAATCAATGTATAAGAAATACAGAAATGATCCGAACCAAATCAGTTTTGATATTACATAATGATTTAATTATTGTTTTTTTTACCTATTTTAACATTCCGATCAACACTCATTTAATAATATTTGTATTAATGACATAAATTTTGAAAATACAAAGAAAATATATTGCGCCATCAATTCGCAATTATGATAATATAGAAATTCGAAATAATTCGAATCAAATCAGTCGCGCTGGAATCTGAGAATGGGCGGATAGTTTTTATTTAATAAATGGTTATAATTTTCGTTATTATGTATCTTTTAAAAAGACGTGGACGAGCGAAAAAACAGTTAAAAGACACAGATCTTAAAGCAATGCTAACTACCAAAGTAAACATTAAGAAATCCTGTCAATAACTTCATTTTTATTTGAAATCAATAGCAAATATACTTAAGGAAATTTGTACTTCAAAAAAATATAAAACAACATAAATTATTTATTTTTGTGTTCATTTCTGTTCTTTTCATAAATAAAAATTATGAAAAAATATGCGTTTTCTTGAATACACATACTATTACCTAAAAATTAATAGATGTCCTGTTTTGAAAGAAAAAAATAATGGTTGCGTTATGTATAACCTAAAAATTTTAGTAAATACAACCGGATGGTTCTGAAACTTATTTTTTTACTACAATATACATTATATTTTAATAAATTATAAAATTATGAATTACTTATAACATATAATAAAATACAATTAATTATAGGGAATAAAATGTTAATTGATATTATTGCTGTAAATAAATTAATGACATTTCGTATGCATTTTAATTAAAAATGTGTAAAACACTATGTTTTGTGTGCTCTTTCAAATGAACACACTGCAGGCGAAGAACATGTTAACTGATTTTTTTCTGTACTAGGCAAATGTATAAAATATATGTTTAATTAATTTACGGAACCATTAGATATTTCTTAATATTAATTACTTTTAATCAAATACATGTATAATATTTTTTGAGGTTAGGTTAAACTTGCCCGTCATAAAAAATATCGTTATGTACTTAAAACTAAATATGGTCTTTTTAATTTAAGAAATTCTAAAAACATCTTCACCTATAAATTTAGGTAATTTTTCAAATCTCTAAAATTTCACTAGCATGTTAATTAAAATGTACTTTTACTGGAATTTTATTACGTAATAAAAAGTAGAAAATAAGAAAATGTTTGTCATACTAAAACTCACGTATCTAGTTTTACAGCTCCATAAAAATATAATTCAGCGCCATCAATACGCATGTAAAATAGTCATGTATTGTACCAAGTTAACTCTGGTATTGCAGAGTCAACTAATAAATACTACTTTTTTAATATACCACACATCATTCTGGTTTAAAATCACACAAATGGTAGCTATTTTGGGTCGTCAGTGCGCATGTATGAGCAATGCAGAAATAAATCGAACAAAATAAATTCTCGTAATACAGAATGATTCAACTTTAATAAAAAATATGTATTTTTGCTATAAATTAAAAAATAAAAGTCGAAAATATTGGGTTTTCAATTCGTATATATGAGCAATATAAAAATGAATTAAGCAAAAAAATTATTTAACTTGAATATTTTTCAATATTTCAAAATTCTTACTATAAAAAATTGTATTTTTACTATAAATTAAAAAATGAAAGTCAAAAATATTGGGTCTTCAATTCGTATATATGAGCAACATAAAAGTGTATCTGGTTTTAAGGTGAGATTTAACTATAGTTTTTTTTAACATTGCAAGCACTATTCTTAACGAACAACATGAATTTATGGTTTAAATTACACATTGGGTTATTAATTCGCATGTATGATTAATACAAAAATAAGTTGAACCATAGCAACTCTGGTATAAATATAGTTTTTTCAATATTTCAATCATCATTCTTTATTTTAACAACTGTATTTGTGGTATAAATTACAATAATAAAGTTCAAAAGTATATCGCCAACAATTCGCATGTATTTTTAATACAGAAATATTTTGAATCAAATCAGTCGCGTTTTTTTCTGTTTTAAAAATATGGTTATTATGTTTTTGATAGCATTACGCAAAAATGGCACTGGCGGGACAATTTCAATTAATGGCAATTAATAAAAACTATTGTCATCTTACCATAATAATGCTCAATGCTTTTCTTACTACAACTACTCTATAGCGATATATTAATTATATTTATGCTTCCCTCACGGGTAATATTATGTCGCAATTACACTCACGCTGAAGCACAAAAGGATACGATACATCTAGGAACAATACGCGTACGAAGGCAAATACAAAGTTGTGTAATACATAAGACTAAAAATAAAAGTATATTTACCATATGAGGATATTCACCCAATTTAGCATTTTTACCTCCAACTACCAATTGTGTGAATTGGTAGTCGCATTTCTCTACTACATTCCTGATTGGATCTAATCCGGACGCCAAAGAAATATATGAAATTTCTCTCACATGCGAACTGTACTCCTCGCATTCTAAAATCATCGCAATTCATAAACATCATAAAAATCATAAGATAATTAAAAAATATAAACGGCACCTACTTATTTCACTGATACTCTTTCTGGCAGGAGCTACAAAATTAGGTGGTTTTGTAGTTACTCTAGGAGTTGTTGTTCGCTTAGTAGTAGTAACTCTAGAAATGCTCTTTTCAACACAGCATATAACTAGATTGTTTCCTGAAATGCAAGATTAGGATTAGTTATTCTATAAATTGAATGACATCTTTGAGACTTACCTATGAAACTGCCACATCTAGTAGGTCTGATCCGATAATTATCGAACTGCATTTTAGCATAGGGACATTCGAGTATAGACTTACAAACACCTGCTTCTCTAGTACTGGAAATCGTACAAGAATCTCCAACTGAAAATACATATGATGGATAATAAAGATGTGAATCCATTATAATTAATTATGTGTGGCGAAATGCACATCTGCAACATAATCTCATGCTATTCAAGGAGGCACATTAATCATATCTTTAAAAAAAAATATTTAAAACATTTATTCATACCTTCATTGTCGCGAACTTTAGAGCAAATTTAGAGTAAAGTTTTTTAATGTCACACAACTTTTGTACCTATTGAAATATTTTGAAACGATACTTTTAATATTGATATCTCGTGAACTGTATGTGCTATAGTAAGATAATAAATATTGCAAGAAAGTTGATTTTCAGCTCTTATCATTGATGCAATATCGAGATGATCAAAAATACTCAAAGCAAACTTTCTTAAAGTATTGCAACATTACTACTACTATGTCGATATTCCATAATGAAACCAAATATAATATAATGCAATTTGTAATATTTTACAACAAAAAAGTAAGCTTATTCATGATATACATGTCTGCGTAGTACTACGAATTTTTATAAACGTAACTCAGACTACACTACTAACCTTGCTTCGAAATTGCTGTATGCCATGATATAATGTAAACCATCAGATATATTAAACTACGAGGATTTCCAAATTTTATTTTGTACATTTTAATGTAATTAACAATAACTAGTTTGTATTAATAATGCAGTTCACGGACTACAACGCACACAACTAGCTGCCATTGAAAACAGGTTGAAACTGACGATACTCTCAACTTATTTTATAAATATACGCACATATATACGAACGTTTCTCAATCGAATACACGATATTCTGTGAAGACCATATTCAATTAGTAAAGAAATTATATTTCAATAAAATTCAGTAGATCTATAAAAATATTTTAGACTGACTAAGTTATGACATCACGGATTAAATACAATTGTAATCAGTGAAGAATAATCGATTGATTAGCTCATAAGGTCATATCGTAGGCATGTAACCTTATATATTATGTTTAAGCTAGCAATCTAACCAAATATGGATGTGAATTATTTCTTTGATCGTCCAATGCCAAAAATATTAAGATTTTGTGTACCCTTATTGAGAAAAAATAACAGAAAAAAGTGTGATAAGTATTGATATTATTGTTCTTGTGCTTTATTAAACTATATTGTATTATATTTTTATTATTATTATTATTATTTGTTTAGATTAAAAAACATACATAAATTTTAAATATCACCTAATAAGATATAATCAAGCGAAATTATTTATTTAAAGTTTAGACAGCTTAGGCGAATATTTTATTCTATCTGAGAATGTAATTAAAAAGGTTATAAAGGTTAAAGATGCGAAACTGGAAAAACACAGTAATTTGATAAGAAATACACTTAATAAAGAATATTGATAAAAGTGCGAAAACTTCGATGTCAATCAATCATTTAAATAAGAGTGATAAAATTAAGCTGAACAAAGAACGTTGCGGGTGTAGTATAACACATACATTTTAAATATAATCTAGACGCTGACAATTTGAGGAATTATTATCACGCCCTAAATTTTATTTATGCAAATCTTTGAATAAACTGGATATTTGTTACGTACGTACCTTGCCGACTCGTTCTTCTCATAGTTTCTAGTCGTATACAAAGCTTAGATTTCAAACCATGTAGTTGAATCAGGCTTGGCGTGAAGTGGGAAGCGGCTGCTTCCTCGGTCAGTCTCAGTTGATACTCGGCGTAGCTTCATGAACTTTCGTGTATAGCAAGTTGAAAGCGAGATATATGTATGTTTCAGATGGAAGTGTTTTCCGAATGGAATTATAGTCCGAATAAAAATTTTAATGAAATTGATTGCGCTATGTTCGTGCTTATCCTTTATTGTAGAGACTAGGAAGGTGTTAAGTTGTTGTTTGTTACTCATCGTTTTTAAACAGCTGGAGATTTCGCGCCGCTGTCATTAGGCACTAGACAAATTCCACTCTTCTATTAGTATATTATGGCTGTTTTTCTCCGCTCAAAAAGGGCATTTTCTAGTGACCCTAATCAGCCCTAAATGGCAATCGTTACGTGCGCTTGTGTAATTGTTTATTGTGAGTGTTTCAAAATTACTTTTTACTCATGATTTGTTTGACAATGGACTTTTGTTTCTCTACCTTTTATGTGAATCCCCACAACACCAATATATTTATTATATTTTAATGTTTAAGAACCTTAGGAAGTAATGACTTCATAGACAGTGAGCCCCAGGGTGGAATCTAGTTAAAGTTTTAATACGTTAGATTTACATATATTGCAACAGACGATAAATGGCAATATGTTTTCTCCGAGCGGTGGTGGAGAAACTGGCGCAGGCATGATAGCCGTGGGAGATCCTCAGAGTAGGTGGCGCGATAGCGAGTGTACAGCGGAAGTTGATCCCTCTCTGTTACGGTGGTGCTCGGTATGGAGGAGTTCCTTTCATGACGGGAGCATCTGCGGGCAGCGGGCGTTTTCTGGTCTCTTCGAGTGGCTTCTGATAACTCCTTCTCCTCATGGGAGTCCAGACGTAAATATCCAGGGCTGCAAAGTTTGCTGATCAGTCACAATTATACAGCAATAATCCAGCCAATCGCTGCAATCGCTTTTTAGAACATCGAAATAGGTATACGCCTATAGAAAGCGACGTTCGCTTGATGGGCATTGTCCAATGTCGTATTGCATTGCAAATCTTGAGATTCGGTGATTTATTATATCCGTAACCATTTCACAACAAAGAAATATTCTCTCAATGACGGAGAATATTTACAGTAAAAACAAAACTCGTGTTATTTATCTGGTCGTAACAAAATCCTTTAAGTTTCCTTATTGATGGATGATCATTTTGATCAAAGTAAATTAGCGCTAGTTTTGAGACAAAGATCCTTTCAATGGTAGACGCCACAATATTATATTAATTGATTTCAGCGATATATCAGGTAATCCTAAAATTAAAAATTGTTTTAATTTACGTGCTTTGCCGTTGATACTAAAGTACGTGTTAAATCTGTGTTGGTACACATCTGGTCCCCAAAATTTATAATTACAGAATTTTTACCAAGTGAACAATTTTTACAATTTATGCATGTTATATAAAACTCTTTAAAAAAAATCAATTACTTGTATAGAGATAAGTGATTCATTAGATATTCATAAATTATAAATATGGTTAAAAAATTCGATACCAATAATAGTCCTGAATTTGAGAGACCAGCAAAGATAGAAAATAATGTACTGGCTGCAGAAATGGAAGCAAATTCATAAAATACTCAAACTATCCATAAACTGGCCAAGAAATGATACCAAAGAACTTGATTGAAAGGTTTCATCTCATCCACCTTATTCTCCAGACCTTGCGCCTTCTAACTAGCATTTATTTCGATACACGCAATACTTCCTAGATATACAATAATTTTAAAATGCAGACAATTTGAAAAGGGGACCATTGGAATATTTTGAAACAAAGCCTCCAACATGTTATGTTAATGAAATGAAAATTTGACCAAAAAGTGAAAGAACTTGAAGAAATATTTTAAATCATTAAAATAAAAATTAACATTTAAAAGTGATTTTTTTTGGTTTCATTAAAAAAAGCCATTTGTTTTGAGATTACCTAATATACAGCTGCGCATTTTACACATATGGTGTTTAAATATATGACAGACATACCACTGTGATTGATGAAACATTTAAAATTGTCAATTTATTTTGTAGATATCCCTTGCAAAAATGACTGAAAGAATGTAAATCTAAACAAATAAGAACTCTTGTTACACACATATGTAATATGGCTTCTAAAAAGTAAAAACATATTTAATGATAAAAGAAAAAATAAATCATTTACTCGATTTAGAAAAGTGGATGCTAGATTTTAGTTTTCTCTGTAGCACCACAGAAATGTAACCAATTAAATTTACAACAAAAAGAAGGTTATGCAACAATTGATTTTATCAGTACTGCAATAATGTTAAAAACTAGGCTTTAATGTCGTTTGAAAAACAGTTAAAAAATGTGTCTTTAAAAATAAAAATCGAAATAGTGTAGATTTACTAATCGAAATCAATAATGCGTCCCAAATCAGGAATTTAATGTGGAAGTATTATACTTGATTATGAATTCTGGTACCGACGGAAGCGAATTCCAAATGGAAGTGTAGATATGGGCGCACTGTATTCATTTTTATACACTGGTTTTCCACTGAAAGGTTTCGTTGCTCCGAAACGGCCAATCTTTAAGACTTAAGTATAATTTATTTGTTTTTATTCGTCTGTTTTCTTGCTGGAACATGTTTGTGTTGCGTGATCATTAAAACAGAACCAGTTTTTCGAACAGGTTGAAGATTCAGCAACCTAGCAATCTGCCATTTCTCATTCAATGTATTATATTTTTCAAGGTTCTGAATAGACGTTGTGATAAATTTAACTTATCTTTTTTATTGTGTCATAAAGATTAATGGCGTTGGTTTATGCCACTTTTAACGCGAAAAACTAGTTATTTTCTCATGATTGAAGTAAAAGCTATGTACCTACGGTCGCTCGTGATCTAGCGATGTACTTCACAACAAAAATGTTGGTTCACATAATTTTTCATAAACTGTATGAATAGACCGTCATCGATAAGTTTATCAATTCAGATTTATCTCATAAGAAACAATCAACATTAATTATTCTTTACGCCAAGTTCAGCAAATTGAAATTTTCAATTAAATAACATTTTATATGCTTTGATATTTTTTCTAATCAAGAAATTACTAAGGAAGTCCAAAAAGATTTAGCACTCTATTCCTTGCATTACATTTCAAAAATAATATGATCAGTAATGCTAAAATCAGTAAAACCAGTCGCTCTAATTTTGAAGTATTTGCGATCTGATTTGAATGAAATCGATTTATAAAGACTTCCCATTAATGCATAGACACAGATTCTTGCTTTTGAAAAATGATTGGCAAATTTAATTATATTCTAATATATGTATATATATTTGGCTGAAAATATTAATGTTATTACATCAAACAAATCTCGTTATTGAATCCTGTAAAGCAGCACTGGATTTATAAAAATATAATATTAAGAAATTTATTAAAGATATAGAACAATTTAAAGAAAAAATCAGTTCTTGATTGTAAATAGGTCGAAACCGAAAATGAAATCAATATATGTAGATTTTCAGGTTTTATATAAATTGAATAAAATGGATCAGTAGAATATAGTTACTGAGGCAAAATTGTTGCTAGTGAAATATGATAATGAAATAAGAGACGAAATTGTATATGAACTAATACAGCTGAAGCGTATTTACAAATACAATTTTCAGCACAAAACCAGCATAACTACTTAAATAAATTATCGACATGGGATTCCTGAACTTATTACCGATCACAGCGACTGTACTTCAATTTTTTTACTTTGAGAGTGCAGCAAAAGGTGAAAGATCAGTGTTCTAAAAATAATTAATTAAAGACTTTCAACAATCATTAATTATTTTCCTGCCCACATTTATTTTTATTTTGGAAGATCTTAGTTGCCGTCAAAATATGTATATACTCTTTTAGAATTAGGAGAGGTGCATCACAATATATGTATGTATGAATTACGTCAAAAAATAAAAAAAATTTTGAAGATTAAAAGCACGATTATGACAAAAATGTAAAACTAGCATACTCATACGTGGATGCGTAAAGCACGTTTTGATTTTTTTTGATAATAATTATAAAAGAAAAATAATCAACATAATATTGAGAAGAAAATGCATGCGAATGGTAGCAAATTTTTTTTACTACGTTACAGAATTTTATGACCTCCAACTTAGTTGTTTTTCTCACGATATGAAGTATAATTTTAAAGATCACAGTATATCAACTGGTTTGAAAAATAATTTCGCATGCATTCCATTAATGGTCAAAGCTTTATCTAAATTTACTTCTGTAAAAGAAGAATTCTGGCGGCTTGGAGGTTATATATGATCTTAATCTTAATAATTGTCGATAAATAATTGATTTTTGTACATTTTTCTTAAATTGATGTGTTGTGTGTCATAATAAAAAAGAATACATTATAATAAATTTATAAAAATTTAATAAATAATACACCTAAAATGTATAAGAATAAAAGTCAATCTGGAGAACCGTGTTTTTAACGAAGAATGGAAAACAAAATACTTGTTTAACTTATTTAACCTATAAGGCCATTTGTATTATCTGCTACGATAGTATTTTGGAGTTAAAAGATTAAAATATTAAATAAAAGACATTTCGATTCCAAACATAATGGATATAATTCAGAATTAACTTCGAAAGCCCGATCAAAAACAACAGTCACAATTTATTTTCATGACAAAATACATTTACCCAGATGACCCAGATGGAACAAAAGCAAGTTATGCAATTTTCCATATAATTGTAAAGAAAAATAAACCAATTTTTGATGGTGACTTTGTTAAGGAATGCAAGCGCTGATATTGTATGTCCAAGTATTGAAAACCAATCACAAAATACAAGTTTATCTCGACAGACAATAACAAGTAGACTTTAATGTATTGATAATGATGTGAGTAAGCAACTGTTATCAATATTACAATCGTTAACATAGTATTTAAGCATTGATCAAAATGAAACAGCTTAACTAATAATTTGTATAAGAACATGTGCCCCTGATTTCGACATAATCGAAGAACTTTTATCGATGTCTATGAACGACCAGACAACTGGAAATGCTATATTTTAACAAGTAAATAATTGACTAATCAAATATAAATTACCATGGAAATTCTCACGAGTGACTACTGATGGAAAATAAAGGACAAGTGAGATATACAGTGATAAGGAACTAACTACAATTCGTTGTATTTTACATCAACAAGCATTGCGCAAAAACGTGCTACAGGTTGACACGTTAAATTAGTATTGTTAAAGATGTCTGAATCGTAGACAATTTATTAGTTTTCTTCACGATCTCAATTACGAATATTCACCTCTTTTACCACAGCCAAATTTGTTTGTTAAATTTGAGAAAAGTGTTCGTCAGAAATGGGAATTGAAAAGTGATATGATAATATTTTTAGAAATGAAACACAACGCTTCCGCCACAATATTTGCCTTTGGGTACTACGTAATCAGTTAGATATTCTTCTCCGACTCTTCGACGCATGTGTACTACACCAGGGGTCCCGAAAACATAAAAAATGTTCAAGAAAGTATGACTTAAACATCTCGCTAAAATTAAAAAATAACTAGTTGAAGATAAAATAATAAAAGAATAAGCAAATTATATGTCGTGGCATTCTCAAAATGAGTTTATTAGTCTGTGTGCTGAAAAAGTACTTCAAATAATTCTATAACAAAGAAATTAAGCTATTTATTATGGAATAGTAGTAGGTGCAACCCTAACTTGATTTATTCAAAAAAATTTAAAGCAATAATGTTTTTAAATAATCATACTTTTTTGAACATTTTTAAGGTTTTCAGGACCCCTGGTGTAGTAAACAAGCGTTGAAGAGAATTAAATTTAAAGTGGAGTGAAAGAATCCAAACCGATTGGTAAACATTAAGCATTAGATGTTTTTCGGAGAGATAGCTATAAAAATAACTCCATCATCTCTTAATACAACGAAAGCTCTTAATAATATTTCAGGTCTTACAAATGTGTATTAAGGACAGTGTTTTAGAACAAAATTTTCTCTGGGGCTCTATACAATGAAGCTGTGGGGGATCTCATTCTTGAAACTCGCGTTAATGACTGTGACCAAAATTTATCATAAATCAATAAGGATAAACTAGACATTAGTGTAAAGGATGGGACCATATAAAGCTCTAGGAAAAAAGGATTTTCTATAAATAGCACGCAAGGATTCTATGGTGCATTGAATAAATATTCCTTTGCTACGAAACGGTCACGGAAAACAATATATAACCGGAAGACAAAAAGTACCATAAGTTCACATTATTCCAGTTGCACAATTCGACCTCGGAGATTTTCATCAAGAAAATATCACTTTCTAAAGTCTAAAACATATTTTGTTATTCTAAGAAGTGAGTGCTACTCTGAGCCCTGAATAAATAAGGCTGGTCTCCAATGAGGACCAGTCAAACACTCGAAGACACTAGCAAAGTTAGGCCGCCCGCGGACAACATACCGTCATGGACGCTCACAACTTGAGGGGGACTCCACCATACGAGCACCGCAGCAGAGAAGGATCAACCTCCGCTATACTGTCGCTGCTACACCAATCTTCTACTGACATTATCCAACCGCCAGCTTCTCTACCACTGTTCGGAGAAACCATCTCGCCTATAAATAGTAACTCAATATATGTAACTTTAACGAATAAATTCTTACTAGTTTCTACCTCCGTCTTACAGGCAGCGAAGTCACACCCCAAAGGGTTAAAATCCTGAAAAAGCTAAATTCGAAAATGCTACAAACAAGCATATCGTACTTGATGTGAATCGTCAATAAATTATTGAAGTGACACGCGCACCGCATAACGAAGTCGAGCATCCTTAATGTCTTATCGCAAGCTTTGCTTACTAAATCTCTATTACTGCTCGAACGTTATTCTTTTTTCTGTGCCGGGAAAATTTCAGCTTAAATCACCTTCATCTGAAAAATACAAGAACGTGACAGTGATGCTTAAAGGTAGTCGGTTATCGATCGACCATCTTTACAGCGACTCTAAAAATGAGAGCGAATCTGAATTGAATTGGTAGGAATACTCTGAAACATTTTCAGATCATCAGCATATAATATGTGTATATTCCGACTTCTTTATTAATGCACGAAGAGAAGAAAGGGCAGAGGACTCACATTGGATCCCCGTAATACTCCAGAATGAGCGACATATTCATCAAAGCGACGAATAGCATAGATTTTTATTTGAAGCAGAATTGTAAAAATAGAAACTCATTAATAGTCAGATTATATTTTTTTTGGAATATATTAATTATTTATTCGGCTATTTTTAAGACGAGACACTAAAAAAAACTGATATTTTATGCACGAATAAATAAAATAAAACATGGATTTCAACCTACAAGATACCAATTAATACTAAAATGTCTTAATTTAAGGAATTCATACCCTTTAAGAATATTTATATTATGAAAGGTATTTTTTTAACCAACCACATTAAAGAAATACTATTTATTATACAATCGTAATGTTTCGAACGTACATGTAATAATACAGTTTCACTGATATTGACCATTGAAATTATAAATCAATAGTTTGATAAATTTCCACTGGCCTAGTGAAATTATATTTCTACAGAATACACATTCACTGTAGCATATAGCATATTATAAGTATATGCTGTTCTATAATGTCTATGAAAATAAATTGACAGTTGCATAACGTCCATTTGCTGTTTGAACCCAACTTGACCTAATTTATTTATTTATTTATTTAAATTAAATTAACACCATCGTAACCTAACTGGTTACCCCAATGCGTCACGATGGTCGCAAGCAATACATTGTATTATTTGAATACACAAAAAAATATAATTAAAATAATACATAGAAAGAAGCAAACAAAGAATATTAAAATGATATGATACGAACCAGGCCAGCTCTTCGTAGCTGACACTAAACAGATAAATGTAATGCAATTCCAGCGTATTAAGGAGCCGGATGGCAACAGCCATAACCGAGTCGGCAAGTGCGGACATCTTAGCACCATTGGTTTGTTTCCACCCAGAAAATGAGACTCGGGAGTAGGAAAGTACCTCTCCTATTTTAGTATATACGCACGAACATAGCGTTTGTAAAACATATAAACATTTTTTTAAATATATTTATTACAAAAATAAATATACAGGAAACATTTTCAAGACTGATTAGGCCAAACGATGTCTTCAATCCATTTAATGTAAGAACTCACTCTTGTGTACACTCCTAGTGTATTTTCAAAGGCACATCCGTTACCAAAAGAAGTGATTCCGACTAAATAATGGATGCATCTATTCTCTTTCGAATAAACTTGTAACGGACCTCCAGAATCTCCCTAAAATATTTTAACTCAAATTTAGAAGGAAATAAGTAAGTATTATGAAAATTCTTAAGTGTTTTACCTGACAAGCGTCGTGTCCTCCTGTTAAATTTCCAGCACATATTTGCTCCTTAAGTATACCGCTTCTCAGTTTTCGGTTTTGAGTAAAAAGTAAAGAGCATTTCTCTGATTCTACCAAAGATAATTTCACAACCTGCAATATATTAGAAGGATCGCCCTCTGGAAAAATAACATAGATATTATATTTAGATTTAAAATATCATCAAAGTAACACGAAATATATAATGGTGAAATTTCTCTTAATGTACCACTATCTGTGATGTGCATGTCAATTTATAACTACATATATTGGATGCATAGTTTGTGTTTGACGACGCATTTTATCACACTCAGTGATTTCTTTATTTTGACTTAAAATTAAACAGTATTCGTATTGATTTTAGATATATGTATATAAAAAAATGCAATACCTATCATTAAGAAAGTTCTCCGCTGCATAATATTAATTTTATAAATATGAGCAATTTATAGAATTTCGTCAAGTATTACTTTTCGAGAGGGAATTAGAATTGTAAACAAATAACTCTTGAGCTATACTCATACTACATTACGAATATGTGATTTTTGCAGCCACTGTAGACTACATCACTACACCAAATAGAGCACTCCACAAATACTTTGCGAATTGAAAGTAACCTTGGTATAAGTGTAATATATCTGAAATGGACTACTTATAGGAGGACAGTATCAATATTCAGGAATAAATATATATAATACTCACTGTAAGAAGTTGTACCCCATCCAATGACTGTGCCGGCTTCGTCTTCTAAATCTTGTTTGGTCCACAAACAAGCGGGCCTTATAAAATCGCTAAATTTGGTAAGGACGGATTCTTGCAATTGAAACAAAGCAATGTCGTAGTATTTTCTTTTAGAGTTATACATTGGATGCAAAGTCATATTTGCTATTAACACATCGTATGGAGTTGCTCCGTCATCTGTACAATTTATGTTGTGCTCTCCTAAACGAACAACTTTTGGTACTCGACTGAAATAACACAATTCAATAAAAAAAATAAAAATATCTTTTGTAACGAATTGGATTCGTCAATTGTCTGATTTTTGCGTTGCAGTTATTATACGTATATAATTGTATAATTTTGGGATTCATCAATGGCATTGATTTAGAATAAAATCAGTTATGAAGTATATATTATACATATATCAAATTTAAAAAAAGCAATATTATCAAGATCATTTTTATAAAAATAATAAATTCCTCCATACCGGTTAACATTTTAATTTCGCTACTACTATATTATAGCAACATAGGATAATTATATATAATATTATTTAGTAATATAAAAAAACTCGTATCATTAAAATTTATTATTGTGATGGAATCACGTTTTCTAAAATTGGTGGATTATGATCACTCCCAAATACTCTTTCAAAAAGGACTTTAACATTTTTTATACATATATGATATTCTCAGTGGGCTGAAGTAGCTTATTAAAGATTTTTTATTTTTAATACATACGACCTAACTCGATATGAATTATTCATCCATGAGAGTAGCAGAATATAGAAAAACCTAATCCGTGATGACTGATCAGAATTAAAATTATATAAAAATCACTAATTCTGATCTCCAAAATATGACAGAACATTATAAAAACACAAAGATTAGATTCGAACTCAGGTCTTTCGGGTCACATTAGTCACCGTACTACTGATCTATCGTGCTATTTGCCTAATCTCCAGCCGTTTAAATTAAGATTGTAACGGAAAGGTTATAAATAACATGGTCTGTTTCTGCTCCAAAGTATCGCATTGGCCGGACGGTTAGAGAAGAATGAACAAATAACCTGCCCTATTTGAAAAGCGGCCACTCTATTGAAAAGTTCGAACATTTGATACAAATATGGATACGACCCGTGCTGTCTTTCTTCTAGAGAAATCGGAAAAATTTTCTATGAATCTTTTCCAACAACAATAAGTATTTCGCTTCACCAGGATTTCACACAATAAAGCCATATTTGAGGGCGCTACGAACTATTGTAAGATAGTCAATTGTCGATCTACCACCTACAAATTGTCATTGACGTTAATGACGCATAATCAAGTCCGCGGCTCTTTTTGATAGTTTGATGAAACAGCTACGTACATTTGTTAACAATATCTATGTAGATGTGATTCAGTAGCTCTATTTTAATCAATATGCTTTCACTAGTGATGTCCAAATACATTTTTTACCAGTAGATCTATATTTATATTATCAAAAATATAATTTAACTGATAGACACTAGTGAAATTATATGCTGCTCTACAATGTCTATGAAACACAATTTAACAGCTGTGAAATTTGCTGTTCAAACCCAAGCCTAACCTACACGAATTAACCAAACCTAACTTAACCTAATGAAAGTTCTAAAACTAATTAATTAAATCAAGTCCAAATTACTTCAGGAGAAAATAAACGGAATTTTTACTTCTGAGAAGGGCTACATTTACCCCCCCCCTCTTCTTCCTTGAATTTAGCCAGAAAAATATGTCATTTAATAAAATACTATGAATCTTAATGAAATCGAAATATTTAAAAACGAACACTGACTGGCAAACTCTCCCCCCCCCCCCTCCATGGAAAAAGCTGAAATGACGACCTGGATAGGCACGCATATTATATTCGTCCGTAGGCATAGATCAGTTAATAAAGATGTTACATTACCTCGCAACTTGTGTTCCAGAATAGAATGAACAATGGGCTGCTGTCAATATATAATCTTCACTTATCAGCGATCCTCCACATAGCCATCTGTAATCTTTACCATTTAAATCCCAACCAATAGCAGCCTAAAAATAAAATGTAAATTAAATATTACATGTAAATATTCTGAGATTTTAATAATAAACATACATTTAGTAAATAAAATCATATTAAAACTGACAAAGCATTCAAAAAATTTAGAGCAAAAAATCGCACCCGAATTGTTATGTTATGGCCTACAGCTATGATGTGGGCCATAAAGGCGTAACTCTGAACTCTTTTATATCCCAAGTCGAAAGCGAAGTGGTAGTCTTATATTCAAATTCTGGATTATCGCGACAGTTGGGTGACTCACAGTTAATTAGACGTGTCTGTCCCGAGTTTCTGTTAAGCATTTTCATACCCATACATAACACAACTGATCACGACTTTAAGATGATTTTGTACAGTACGCGTGTGTGTCAGGTTTATAACCAGATTGAAGATTCGCGCTCAATAAATAAATTACGCATTAACAATAGTATGCTAAATATTATTATTGAATCATAAACTGGTTATATATGTTTGTTGATCAACATAAAGCGGTCATATCGTAAATTGTAGTGTATAAATTGATCAATTAGCGTATTTTAATTAAGTTTAATTATATGGTGCATTTAATTTACTTTAATTATCCGGCGGATATACATTTGTACAAACATGGATTTATATACATGATAAAAAATAACTTATATAATATTTAGTCTCGTTGAGTAATATAATTTTATATAAGTTCGAAAAAAAGGAATTCGATAAAATTATAAAATTTCTCTCTGCGAGGCCAATTTGATCTCATTACTTTATTAAATATAATAAATGACAAGCAAAATTTTCTTTATATTTTTTCAGAAACTTAAAATTGGATCCCTGTGATACTTCAGTGCGAACGAAATACTCGATAGAGCGATAAGTACCATAGCTCGCCTATTAACAGCAACCACTCAAATCATTCACAAGTAAAACACCGAACTAGAAACCGATTGCATTTAAAAATTAGGTATTGAATAACATCAATTTAAGTATTGATGGACTTTGTCAACGCCTCTGAGTAGCATTAGAGGTATTGACCATGGAACGACGCGGACGAAAATTGTGATACTGGTCCACTAAAGTCTGTCGAAAGTGATTATGGACACAATTGTAAAGAATTATTGCAAATAAATTAACAGGTGCTGTAGGAATGGCAACCAGCTTAATATTTTAAATACACGATCTATCATCATTATTCTTGGTGATCGGGACGACTTTAGTATATCTCTACGAATCAGAAAACAGTGAAATTTTCATTGAGACATTGAAAATATTATATATCAAGGGCAGCAAATGGATTAACTGGACAGCATTCCGAGAGTGAAAATACTCCACATAAAACTCAGCTATGTCCTTATGGTAGTTGAAAGTTTTCCTAACTGCGATGCGTCATCTTTAGCGCGATAATAATTATGGGATATTATACTTCATTGTCTTGTGTCTATTTTTATGTCTCCTATTGATTTCTCCGAAGATCGTGTTCAATTCTTAGATTTCAGATTTCATAGCTGAACCAAATTGTCGTTAAGATGTTGTTTTTATATTTTTCTTATAAAAATGCATGCGTAACAACTATTTTTAGTAAGCACTTGATTTCTACAAGAGTTTAATATGTAAATATAACAAAAACGTTTCGGTATTAATTAATATTAACATAAATAAAAAATACAAGTTACCATGTGTGGAAATTCGCCCAGTTTGGCATCTTTACCGCCTACGACTAATTCAGTACTGTCAAATTTGCATTTCGGTGTAGTCATCGTAATCACTTCCGAGTCTGCTGCCAATGACAAAATTCTGACAATATCTTTGACCCTAGAACTGTATTCATCACATTCTGAAAATAAAAGCAAATTTTTAATTTAATAGTAAAGTGTAAATTACTATTTATTTGTAGTGATTTTCTATTCTTACTCTTTTCGCTGATGCGCTTTTGAATGGGTGGATTAAGTGGTTTTGGTGATTTGGTGCTAATTTCAGATTTTACAGGGCTTTGTGTAGTCGTTTTAGTTTCTATGATCGTTATAGTCTTTGGTGTTGTTAATTGTGGAGCTGTTATTTTCTCCCCACAGCAGATTATTGGAGTAGTACCTATAATAAATTCATATTATCTCACATTTAATTGTCGTATTAGACAATAAATATCGTAGTAAATATCTGGCGCGCACGGTGAGATACTTTCCCTTTCGCTCGCTCGCTTGTTAAGTGACGAGAGTGAGTGAGAGATAAGAGCGTGCGGAGCGCACGCCCTTATCCTCTCACCGTACGCGCCTGGTAAATATTAAGGTATTTCTCGGGAAAAAATGTGTGTATATTTATTTTAATTTGATAAAAAAAATCTGTGAAATAAAGTTTTCTACCGCATCATTGTTTAAAATGATTTAAAAAATGAAAATGGAAAAAAAATCGGTACTACTGGTATTTTGTAATACCGGTAATATCGAATGTTTATTTTGTCCTAATACGGGTAATACCAGTACAACCGGTATTGAAATCCCTACTTGTGATAAATTTTCGTGTGAGCAATAGTCTGTGAATCATAGCATTATAATGCTCAAGAGAAAGCGGAAAATACCGTGCAAATCACCAGATTCCCTATTTGCGGATTCCCACCATGAATAAATTTACACACACCGTATTACGTCGTGCATAGTACATGCAACTAATTGGCCGAAATAAACCCATTCACCATTAGCCAAAACTGTTCACTATAACTATCGTTAAATTTAAAACTATTTTATTTTTTATATTTATTTTTATTTTTATATTTATTTTTACATGTGTACTAAGAATTCGTTTTAAAATAATGACATAATATGTTTATGAGTTTATAGGTACATGTTTTTTTCGAAATAATAAATTTGTTATGAAATGGTATAATTTCGTGTATAGCGACATATATTTTATATACAATTTTACTGTGAATCTATAGATACAATTTCTCTCTATTTATGATAATATGTTACTTCCAAGAAATAAACGGAAACTGATTAAGCACGAAAACTTTGGTGATCTTAAAAGTAAGTAAAACTAAAAACATTAAAGTTATTTTTTCTCACTTACCGTTAAAGCCGCATCTTGAGGGTCTAATTTTAAACCGGTCAAACAATTCTTTAGCATAAAGACAATCATGAGTATATTTGCAAACTCCTAATCCTCCACCTTTAGGCTCGCAAGCATCTCCAACTGCAACTCCATTTATTATTTTAGTATTTTTTTGTATTTCAATGACACAAAATCGTAAGATTGCTAGCCTCTAGACCTCTTAACTCGATTAGTATGCGTAATGTGATATGATATAAAAAAAGAGATTCACCTTCAGTTTGCAGGACTACAATGTGCGAAGATAGGATATAAATTGCGAAAAATATACATATCCCAAAAAACTTGAACTTCATTTTGAGGAGTTATCCGATTGACTGTTTAAAACAATAACACAAACATGTTATTAAGTATATTTATAACCACGAGAGGCATCACGAAAACAATGAATTACACCAAAATGTAATATTTTGTAATGATCCACCTTGACGAACACACGAGTAACGAATAAAACAGGTTTATGTTATGTTTTTGTTGCACTCTTCTTAATTTATAAATAAACGTGCGGCGCTTCTAAAACAATGTTGCGTGACGTGCGGTTCGCAAATCTTCTACAATTAATCAAAATCATCTACAATTCTCAGTTATAATCTAGCTACAAATAATTAAAAAAACACTTCTTGCTTATTTTATGATAACATTCGACCTCATTGTAAAAACCATATTTAATTGATACGAATGGAATGGCAAAATAAAAATAAATAATGTTTAGCTCGTATTTAATTTACAAACAAATTATTGAATCATAAAAACTAGAATATGTATCTCAATTGATATAATGTTATTTTATTGATAATATACTATTGGACTCGTATATAAAAAAAATGACACCAAATACGCCTTAAAATTTGTGCATTGTCCCACATGTATAAATCACCGAAAACATTCCATTTCCTTGAGACAAAAAATAAAATATATAGAAATTACTCTGTAGTAGGTGATCACAAAACAAAAGTAGTGCTTTAAAATAGATTTAGGTCTACTGATTTTTTTAAGAAAAAAACACTAAATCAGCGAAGCCCTGCATTTATACGGATACTATGTAACACTTTTATGTCGTATATGTATATTGTTAATACATTTTTTGAGAGTAAATATCGTTTATAAACTGAAGCAACAGTAACGGCCTCAAATTGGAACCTTGGAGTGCTCTCAATTTAGTGAGATACTCGACGGAGTGAAGAGTGCTCACAAACTGACGACGGCTACACTGATAACTTGAAAAGACGTTAAGTATACCGTTCGAAAAACCAGTTACACACTCAGCTTTCCAATATAAAGCTTGTAACAAGCTTTGACTGTCTATGCATACGACACAACGTTGGTCTGAATTTTAGCATCGAGTAGCATAATTAAACATGGGCGAAAACATGCTGTTGGATCACTTAACTCGATACAAATGTATCATCCTCTTCTTAAGCGAGGTAAACTTGAACATAAAACAATTATGCTTTAAGCAATAATTTGCAAATACATTTAATCATACCGAACTATTTTTAAATATTAAATCAATAATGTAGTAAAACCGTACTTTTTTTCCGTTTATATTGAATTTATTTATCAATAGAGGCACATCATCTGTTCGTCGTTTGCTATGATTATTGTACTTAATTATTATTATGAGTAAATCAGAGCGATATTCAAGGGTGCGGTTAGCCGTTAGCGAGAGATTGCCGGAACGGAAATAGAGGTGTTGCGAGGCGTAATTATTTTGGACTATGTCTGAGTTGCCACAATGTACATATTCATAAAAAACTGATACAATAGACAAAATGTTATTTAGGTCTTACAATATTTTACATACAAAATAATTATAAGGAATAAGAAAATTAACAACAAAAGATTATTTTTAATAAATAGAAACAGATGAGTATCATATTTTAAAAATACACTGTTCTTAAAAAAAATGGAAATTAAATATTTTATTTTATTATATGAAAATAGCAGTAATCTTGTAAAAATTCCAATATTACGCGTTCAATTCTCAGTATTTTATTTAAGTAAAAAAGCAGAATAATAGTAAATCTATACAATTTTTTGTACTACCTGGCCTGCTAAAACTATGAGAAAAATATCTTAATTATGCACGTCTCGCGAATAATTATATTTTTATATTTTTATTACGAGAAAGAGTAATTGAAAGATAATAATTATAAATAGATAAAATATTCAACTAGCCAAAAAAAAATTCTGGGAGGGGGGGGTATTGATTATTGAGCTAAATGAAAATTTACATGTGTATATTTACATTTATGTGCACTAAAAAGATTTGAGCTAAATTTTTATTTATCTCAAAAATTATTCAATATTTATCGTTTGATTTCACTTCATAAGGAATGACTAAACCTAGAGTTTTTAAATTGAAATTTTGAGCAATTCATTTCGAAATTATATTTTATCATCAACTCGGCCTCCAATTAGGCTAAAAATCCTTTAAGATGTCGCATTTGCTGGAATTTAGAAAATGTATTCGATATTTTTTTAAATTGTGATTGCCTTACGAAGAATTAAAAAAAACTTTGCTCACGTGGTTATTGTTTACGCACATATACACAAGGGTCCTGTTGTATGTGTGCATATTTAAGCAATGTACATATTTTACCTTTCTTTTTACGTGGACTGGGAATTGATTGTCAACTTATCATGGCGTATGCTTCGCCACGCACACTTTGAACGTTTGGACAGTATACAGATAATATACATTGGGTCCTACTTTTATTTACGCAGAATTCCCCGTGCTACTCATCCTACACTGCAATATAGAAATTTTAATGCGGAACGCAGGACAAATCACTCTTGTGCAGAACTCCTGGCATCTCTGCTCGCGACAAACTAGGTAGATGTGTCCGGTCTAATATTAGAAGATAAGTGTCGACGTTGTTAATGAGCTGAAACTCCTAAGCCTTATGTACCTATTGAACGAAGGCTAACAGCTCAAGCCGTGTTTTCTTTGTCGCACTTTGAAGCAGAAAGTGATAGATTCTTATAAAGAATTTTTACTGGAACGGAACTGTAAATTCACTATCATCATACAGAAAAATACTGCATCCTCACATACACTGAAGGAATTCTGGACATAACCATCTATTGTTATATTCGAAAGATTAGGCTGACTTTTTAATAGTACACGAAGAGAGGGAAGCGCTGCTTCAAACTCATCACGAA
This sequence comes from Plectrocnemia conspersa, assembly GCF_051122295.1. NCBI lineage: Eukaryota > Metazoa > Arthropoda > Insecta > Trichoptera > Polycentropodidae > Plectrocnemia > Plectrocnemia conspersa. The sequence continues at coordinate 23,024,370 of NW_028277175.1, forward strand.
TTTTATGATTCCTACTCCGATCATTCAATATACTAATCTTATTTTGTCAGTAATATTAAATATAATAGTTTCAAATATTATATAGATCAATGATGATTTTCAGACTGAGGCTAATCCCAAAAGTATTATAAAATGCCTATTCGTATGTGTAAATCATTTTGCATCTTCCACTAAGTCTAAAAATTATAATAATTAATTTTAAAAAACTAATAATTAATAATGTAAAAAATATTACAGTTATATATGACTGCTAAATACTTTTTTTTAATTTCATCATAATATATAATCATAAAATTAGAATTAATATTGTTGAGCTAGTCAAAAAATATCACATTTAGGCCAAGCGAACGAAACATTTCGAAATGGCGGCCGAGCTGTCAAGATGACGGATGTAAACAAAGGGCACATTGGTCAATAAATCTTTTTATACTTTTATACTGGGGCATTTATAACGGTGAGTCTAGTCGTTATAATCAAACTGTAATTTATAAAAGTAATCCATTGAGTCAAGTTTGCATCAATTCCCTGCGCCAACGATTATATTAAATCGACCGGATAACTAAAAATATAAACTTATAATTTTACATTTCAGATTAGATTTATAATGTCGGTGACTCCGTTTGACGACTCTTTGAGCGAGACGAGTTCCATAGCCGACGAGGATAGAGTTAGGAAACTATTTTTAGCTTGTGATTACAACGGCGATGGATATATAGATAGGTAAATATTTATTCATAAGATAATAAGATACATAATGTTTTTAATGCACAATCTTCATTGTTGTAGTTCTGATTTGGAAATGGTATGTCAAGAGCTCGAGCTTGGCCAGTGCGTTCAAGAGTTACTGATCGAGCTAGGCGCAGACGGAACCGGAAAAGTGTCTTATAAAGATTTTCTAAATCGCCGCAAAGCTTTAAGGTTATACTATTACACATGTATTAGAGCTACTAATGTATTTTATAGATTTATTTTTATTGTCTTAGACGAGAAATTGACGCATTAAAAGCATCAGACGTGGGCCACAGTGGCGAAAGTTCTTCGCAAGATATTCCACCCACTTCAAGTAAATATTTTTTTACTCGATTTTTATTTATTTATTGCTGTCTTATCAAATTACTGATACTTGTACAGGTAAACAGGAGTTATGGGAGTGGGATTCCGGAGCGAGAGATTTAAGTCCCGAACCTCATACAGCACTTACGACTTCTGCAGCTCCAGATGCCATGGCCGATTTGGCTAGTACGGTATGTGTCAAAAATGTATTATTTATAACACACAATTTAGTAGTGTTGCGGTCATACAAGCCGTATAAACTCTGCCTACTTTGCTTTATTTAATAACAAGTTAATTTTATTTTAAAGCCTACAAATTGCACACAACAGGAGTTCAAATTAAAAAATAATATATTTGCTATTCAAATTATTTGAATAAATATTACATTCCTAAATAGGATTGACATTTATCTTATATACATACTATATTTTTTTACTATTTCATATTTTAACAACGCTAGATTCATTCCATTGAAATAAATAATAATTTTGAAACTTTATTTAATTTTACTCATGGTTGGTACGTAACAATTAAAATTTGCAGTAACTAAAATAGATAATTTAATCATCTGTCACAAAAACGATACATCTGTTCTGTTCTAAAAAGATGATTAAATGAATCTATTTATAAAATATATAGTTATTTAAAAGTGTTTTACTTCTGAGAAAAATATTTATTGAGCGCGTTAAATTTATTATAGCATGTGCCAAGTCATTTTCAGAAACAATACATTATTTTTATTTTTATATGTGATATACATACGTTTATATACCAATTTATGTAAGACAGAAATTTTAGATTAAATTATTTAAGATTATTTTTCCTCTGACTGTCATTATTCTAAATTTGTTTCAAGTAAGATTAAGCAGATGATAGTTAGAAAACCAATTATTTAAAAAATGCTAGAGGTTATTCTATTCTATTACTGTTATCTTTCTCGCTTTGATTCGTTTTTATTCTTATGAAGGCCACTATTTTAATCCTAGCTTAATTGTTTGAAATGTTATGCATATGGATTGTGTAACATTACATGACATATTATTTATTCTTGATATGCGTGAAAAGGTTGTATGCGTGAACAAGTCAAAAATATTATTTTTTCGCGGCAGCAGTTTCAATGTATTTTTTTGACAAATACATTTATTGCTTTTGTGATGTTTTTATAAATGATTATTTAGTTTTTGTTCAATCCTTTTGTCTCTGAAATCTGATACATTGACTTTTCGAATTAATCAATAAGACAATATGAAACTGCAAATAAATGGTAATATACGTGATTTGATTTTATATTTTACACTAGATTTACGGCACCCTTTAAATTGACGGGTTTCTGATTTGTATTCTGATTTGAATTATATTTTTTCTGGGTATTTTTACGACTTTTTATATTTGTACAACGCAAATATATAAACACTATTTTTATTTTTGAAAATCTGGTCACTGTATACCTATTGTTAATGACATTTTTATACCCGTAAACCTTGTGTTAAACACAAAGTAAGAATTTTCAGAATAATAAACTAATAAGAATTCATATTTTAGGCTTAAAATCAGGATTAAATTTAAAGTAAATAATAATAGTCACCAAACATATTGTGTTTGTTATTTTTTTAAATAATTTATTTAGTTAGTAAAGTTAATTGTTTATACACTATACAAATATATTGTACATATAAAACAGATTATAAGAAAAACTTTATTATTCTAATTTATTTCTTGTTGCACAAAGGTTTCTTTTTCCATTAAAGAAACCCACTACATTTTTATTTTTGCGGATTGTCCTAAGAATATTATTATACAATTTCACACCTTAGTACAATATTCCCTGGCCATACTCGTTTTCTTATACCTATCTATCCTTAAACCATCTCTATTTCTAGTTTAAAATCTATTTATTTATTAAAATACTCTGGTAACATATTATTTTTAATTTTATATATAAATACTAAAACATTTATCTTCAATATTTTTTTGAATATCCAACCATTTAAATCTTTCAATAGTACTTCTACAATCAGTAAATTTATTTTTATTTATTTTAGTTCCTCGTTATTTATTTAATTCATCTTATGGACGTAAAACATTTTTGCAATACGGTATTTCTCGTGTCATTGATTAGCTTAATTTATTCGTAAAATTTAAAACATTTGCAATTTTTTTAATTTAAAAAAAAATATATTCACTGTCAACAGCTTTTTGCGAATTTCGTGTTGGGCGTACGTGAGAAATTAAGTTAGACCATCATTTCACAACTAATACTTTAAAATATTTGTTGTACAACTGCTTAATATTTCTACCTTTATAAAATTGTAATTTAATAATCCGCTTCCTCGCTGCTATTTTCTAATTTAAATACCATTTATTTAATTCTGATTGGTTGTTTTAAAGCATCTGCATTTTGTGTATGAATAAAATAGTATTAACATCCAACATATCACATAAAGCTTTGTAGTTTTAAATATTTTTTAAGTGATACGAAATTACTTCGCATTGAAAGGGTTAAAAATGTGTTTTTTTATTGCCGTGTAAATCCATAATCGTACTAGTCGAATGATATGTTTGAACTTGTAATTCTAAGTTCGCATATAAAAAATCAGTGAATTATAAATTCTTGTTTTATAATAAATATATATATGTACATACATATATACTATATTAAATGTTTGAAGAACTTCTGTAATTAATTTCGCCGGTGGCTTTACATTATTTGTAAATATAATATCCAATTTATTTTATAGTCAAACAATGGCCATTCCAATTTGATTGGCACTCTGTAATAGTACGTTTTGCAATAATGTTGCTAATTGTGTATGTTAACAAACCAAATTCGGTGTGTCTGCAAATATAATAAAATATCTCAATAATTTTTATGTAAATATGATCTAGTGATATAATCTTATAGCTACCTAGCGATTATATACCTAAGGCCGTATATATATTTTTTAAATGTCATGGTATTTGGAATTTCCATAAAAAAATTCAATATAAATAAATTTCAGGTAAATTTATTATGTAATGATATGATCTTGTAATAAATATAAATGTGAAAAAAATTGTTATGTAGATATAGATAGGCTATTTTTATTCTCACCATTTGATATTTATTCTGACCCTGAATAATATAATTATGACCATTCATTATTTCAATTCTGATCGTCCCATAATTTTATTCTGACCATTTGATATTTATTCTGACCATGAATGTAATTATGACCTGACTGTTAATAAAATTTTGACAGAGATTTAATTTTTTTCTGACATAAAGTTAATTTAAATCCTGACCATCTAATTTGTTGCCATATACATAGATACATTTATGTTGTGGCTTTGTATCGTTTTTAATCTCAAGATAACATCTGTAGTATTAAGGTAATGACATGGCTGAACCAAATCTTGCGATCGAAGTGGAAAGGCTGGTTTTCTCAGTACTGTGGTTTCGGTCTTAGTTCGCCTGTATCGATCTGACATCAATTCCACTGGTACGAACTCAGGGACGTAATAGTCTATTTTTAAGTCGGGAGTGATTTTCCCGCGATGGCTTCCTCTATCCGCTTACCTGAAGTAAGTAATTTGGCGCTATTAGAATATCCGTTATTATAGTATACAATTGTTCTAGCGCTTCTTTAGCGTTCCTAAAAATACGCATTACTTATTTATTTCAATCATGTCAGATCAACAATTATAAATACGTTTGAAAAGCCATTATTGCTATGGAAAGGAAATTTTAGCGTCATATCGCTAGCTCATTGTAGTTTCTATTCCCCTCTGTTCTTGGCAAATATAATTTGAATGCCATTTTCAACTGCACAGTTCACTTATTCTTTTTTTGAAGTAAATGTCAAGGATTAAATATATATTTTCACAAATTCATACTTTCTTATCAAGGTGCATTTTCTCTCGCAGCGTAAATTAGTAATTTTGTTTTACATTACATCTATAAGCCTATATGTAAATCTAGCCCTGATTATATTAATGCAGACTCTTTTGTGCGAACGGAAAAACCGACAATAATATTTTCAATAAAAATAGCTTGTCAAAATCAACATATAATTTATTAACGACAATTGCTTGCGTAATTTTTAAATTTTAAAAATTGTATTTCTTCAAAAATATAACTTCACAATATAATTTACCGAATAATCTAAGTCATTTTTATTAGCGTTGTCTTTTACTTCCTTGCTTGATTTAATAATCAGTGTAGTTACTAAAAAACGATATAAATAATTATTCTGCTAAACTTTTTCGTTGCCTATTCATTAGATGAGCTGGTATTTTTCCTCATAATTTCATCATGTCTAATTGTATTGAAAAATGCGGTAGTAATTAATCGCTGCCAATAGAAAGTGTACACAAATTTAGAAGGTCTTCGCTTAAATTACCACAACACTCTAATCGAGCTTCATGAAATAATTACATAACAAAATATCTTTCAAAAACTATCGTTTTATTTAAAGAACAGTTTATTGTACAAAATATAATATGTAATTTACTGAGATGTGTACAGAAAAATCAAGCGGCGGTGTCGAATATAGAAGAGTCGTAGATCGACTGAATCTTGCGTTTGGCTCCTCTTCTGTTAGCTCACTCGAATTAGCGAGTCTTGAGAGTGATTCATGATTGAATGGTGATGTGAACAAGTGTCACATTTCTTATATCGGTCTTTCAAGGAAGCTTGGCGAATGGAAGGGAAGGAGAATTAAGAGCCAATCACATTAGTGTCTAGCTACACCTCCACTCTTAATAAAATATTGGATTACTCGAATTGTTCGTCCGATTTTCAACTATATGAATATTCGAATAATTGGTCAAATATTAGTAAAATATACGTTTATACGCATTTCTTTATGTGCATGCGTATTTCTAAGAATGCATGCGAGTGCACGACTTCCGTCTTCATTCGGTGACGAAATATTTCTAAACCGTTTAAAACCGTTGATTTTAATCAGTCTACACTTACGCTGGCATTTATGTTTATTTTTCTTCATTCACACATCGATTCACAAAAAAAATGACTGAGTGATACTAGATGGTCAGCAAGAGCAAATACAGTTTCTACCTTGCGCTTTAACTATAAAACAATCAAATCTGTTCTTCTTAAAATCAGTTAAGACGTATGTAAATGAAAAACAGGTTACAAAAGTGCGTGCATATAAAACAAAAATACAATATAAAAATATCCGTTCCAATTAATAAATATTTTATGTGTAATGGAGGGGGAATATTTTGTGTGTATATATAGGGGCTCCTAGATATTTGTAAGCCTCCGGCCCCTAACGAAGTAAATCCGCGACTGCCAATCATCGATGATTTGTGGTTTAACTGTAACATATGTTCTTATCTGATAATGTACATACGTATGTACAATACGTTTTGGATTGCAGAAATCCGGCAACAGTGAAATTTATATGTACTTGCTACCTGCTCGGAGATACGATATCTTACTTACCGCTCCTTTTGCTATTTGTGTGGTTTACAATAGATCTCGTTTTAACATTAATTGCGCTGAAAATGAAATACATCACCGATTCACTGTCCTTAATATTTATTTTTAGCCAGTCGCTAAAACGCCGTTTTTTCTGCACATGCATCAAAGGACAAATAATACGATTTTTGGTTATCTCTAGTGTTGTATGCAATTATTTTGGCTCGTTCCTTGCTATCTATATAAAAATTAAAAAAGACGTAAATAAATATTATAAATACACACACGTATTTATTTCATATTCATACACATACATACATATATTCATATATAGAATCGTGACAAAAGCATTTCCCGTCTCGTTGAAAATCTCCATTTCCATGGCGAGAATATCGGCGACGAGCCTTTTCATTAATTTTCCGGAAGTCTTCGTAGAGCGAGACAGTTAGTATGTCATACCGTCTCTTCGCTCTCGCTCGGTAGCTCTCGTCTGCGATCGTTCGCTGTCGGCTCTTTAGGTCCCCCCCCGCGCTTCAACCCTTCGCCTTCGCGCTGCGTCAGTCGCGCGCTGACGCGCGTTCTGTGAGCTTTTTGGTTCGTCTCTGCGAACTTTTTCCGCGTTTACGACGTCAGTGATGAATTAAAATGTGTCAATCACGTCTCCCCGTCACGTTTGACGGTCGTCATATGTATCGCGACGTTACGAGAAAGTGCGCGAAACGCGAAAAGCGAGCGGAGCGGTTCGCGGGGGTGTAGGGTCGACCTTGAAACCGGGGGATGAACCACAATCGATTCGGACGTGTTCGTGTCAATTCGAGATAGTTTCCGTTTCGGGCTTCGGCGGTAGACAGCTGTGCATAATATTTACAATCGGAGAAGCGGCGGCGCGCGAAACGGTTACGCCCCGGGCGCTTTTTGATAGACGTCAGATGTCAGGCAAAAAAATGCATCGGCCGCCATTAGTTTGGCCTAAATTCACCGATTACCTGCTATAAGTAAAAATTCAATTTCAAGTTTGGCACAAAGATCGCGAAATCGATTTTTTTTTATTTTTGTAAACTGGCAACATATTTTTTGTGAATTTTGGTCCAAGCAATATTTAAATAATCTGATAACACATATCAATGAGGTAAAAAAGCATTACATTATTTTAATTAATTTAATATTATTTAAAGCTGGATTCACGCTATGTAACAAAATGTATTTATTTATTATTTATAAAAACATCTTATAGCTATAATATATTATAGTATCAATAAATTTATACATAAATATACAGTACTTCGATATGCAAAAGTGATTTTATACTTCAATATTGATATTGACTCCTCCAAAGAAGTTTCAATGAGGTATATTTCGCAAAACTATTTATCTTCTCAATGTTCACAAAACGTCCTTACAATGCAATATTTGTTTAAAAAGTAGCTGAAAACTATATTAGGTGAATACGGTGGTACGGCACCGTAACTGTCGTTTTTGCTTAAAAATTCACGGATTAGTAATGAAGTCTGAGCCGATGCGTTATCGTGATGCAAAATCCAATAGTTGTTACTCTCAAATCTTGCCTCACGCAAACATAGTAATACTTTTTATTGACCATACGACCTGATTTGTAGCGGACTAGGCGGTTAAAATCGAAAGAACCGGTAAAAATACCCTTGCCATTTGATCAAACTTAACGTGCTTTTTGTCTTGATTCTTTCATGAAAACGATAGGATCTTTGTTTCGATCTCGTAACGATTGCTTAGAACTTTTTATTAAACATTTTACAGGGTGGATGTACAGGAGGATGAGATACAGGAACATTATTTGGGGAGAGCAGGTGGTGGCGTTTGCCCCCCTTGAATTTCGCCAGAAAAATGCATTTCATTTAATTAAATACTATGAATCTTAACGAAATAAAAATATTAAATAATGATGTTCCCTCTAAGAAAGTCTCAAATCTATCCCGCAAATATTTTTTAAAATATGGCATTTCATTGAAATCATATCAGAATATATTTTTACACCAGCAGGTGCTAGTCAAATTATATAATTTCAACTTCCCATTCATTGTAATATATTCATTGACATATTTATCATTATTTATTTACATGCAATGTATAAATGTTACCATGAATGTGTACTTTTTGGTGAAGTTATATTTTCACTAGTGATTCCAAATACATTTTCACCAGTAGATAAATACAAACCAAATCTAACTTGACCTAATGAATGTTTTAAAGTTATAGCTCTAGAAGTTCAAAGTACAAACTAAGCCAATTCATCTCTCGGGGGGATATAAACAGAAAAAGAAGTACAAACAGACGTCGAATTTCGCATATTGTTCTATAGTTTGTCTGCACTTGGAGATTACACTATTGTTAAAAATATGATAGCTAGCCTTACCAATTTACTAAGGAAATTAGAGTATTAGTCGAAGTATATTCCCTTCTCAGAAGTCAAAAATTCACGTCAAAATCAATAAAATCGTATCTGCGTATTTGCAGTGGGAACGCTCGGTAATGAGCTTTTAGATCATCTGTTTGTATCCTTGCCCCTTTTTTAGGTGGAAAAAATGTTTTCAAAAACGGATTTAAATACAACATTGCTTCCAAAAATACATTATATTTCGAATCAGATACAAAAAAAAACTGATTAACATGTAGAGAATAGTTGTAGAAAAAGATGAAGAATATATAATTTAGTAAAAATATTAATTTTTAACTCAATTTAAAAACGCAAACTTATGGAACAACCTGATAGTATTCATTGTAAACTAATTTGTAAATTAATACTGAGACAATTGGATAACATTGTGATCATTTAAAAAATAATATACAAATCTAAAGTAATCGGAAAATCTCTTGACGGTATTCGTAGTATAATTATACGAAATACCATCCTTATATATACATATGTATTTGTATTTTTGAGTTTCCATTATTTGCGCAAGATGTGCTTTTTTAAGAATTGTTATTATTTTCTTAGAAAACTATTTCGGATATAGCCCGTCCTTCAGTTGAACGTTTTTATTATAAATACATTATATAGCTTTGCTATATAGTTTATATCGAGCTTAACAAAAACATATGTTTTAGTGATTTTTAAAAATCTTAAATTTACGTGAATCACTAATTAGATTTATACCAAAATGTTTTCAGATCTTAATAAAACTTACTGCCAAGTTTCATTAAAGATAGTTCATGCGCAATAACGGATTTTTTTTGTAATAATGCACATACTATGTTCATTTTAACCTTAAGTAATCCGAGAACCGCATCCATAATATACATTTGGAAAATTTCACGAGTGGCACCGAAAATAATTTAAAACGTAAATTGCACCGGAAAGGAAATTTGAACTTCATATCGCTAGTCTGTTATTTTCAAAATTCCTTTCTAGCGATCCGCTTAAAAACCGTTGTTGAATTTAACACATCATAATTTGAGTTGAATATGTTATTTTACGTCACTGATGAATATGAAAAAAAAAACAGATTCATGTGTTATTTTATGTACTTTCACCTTTATGTGCAGATTTTCAGATAAAGGGATTTGAACAAATTATTTAATTAAAAAACTTATTATTGTAATTCGTTTTGTGTCCATATATAATTAGATACATAAGAATTGGATATAGCGTTGTACGTATTTTCTTATCTCTCCCTATCTACAACGAAACCTAGTAATGGATAAACGCTCGTGCTTTCAAGCAATGCACACGAAACTAGTGGATAGCATTATTTTAACACGTTTTGCCTTAGGGGGTTCATTTGTAAATGACTGGTAATTAATACGGTTTAAAAGTCATTCGAGGGTTATTTTGGTCAATAGCTAAAAAGAAGCAAAAAATAACACGTTTTTCACATACTACAGTCATCAATTTAGTCATTATTTTAAATGGCAGTTCTTAAAATGTTAATGTTTTTATAATGGGGAAACACTATTTTCTAATTGCAGTAAAATTAACAGCATTCATTGATTTATAACAAAGAAAATGACGCTCGTAAAAATCGATTTGTTTCTCAGCCAATATACCACTTAAAGTAATCACGCGATTTATTATATAATTGTATAGGTATTTATTCGAATTTGTTTTGTGTTAGTCTGGCAACCTTATTTTTATAATTTCATATAATAGCGAGCTTTATAAAAGATTCTTCAACTTTTCTTGAGTGGGCACTCAAACTCGCGTAGTTCGCGTATTCAAATAACGAGAGTCATTCTTTTGGTACGAATGATATTCAACATTTGAGTATCTGCTGAAAAGTAAAAACTCAACTCCTGTGCTTTGTCTGCATTTTTTCTGCTATAGTAGTATTCACAAAATTTTGTACAGCTAATCATAACAAAAATATACTCCACTAATATAATACTTGTATATACATATATTTGTTTCATTATGAAAAATAATGTTTGCATAAAAAAACGATAAATAATATTGGTCAATTGAAAACTATCGTTAGTAGCCGCTGACTCAATTATGCGTCATTTGTAATTCAAACGCTAATGGCCACTTAAACATATTAGTAAAAGTTTTATGTATCGCTCGTAAAACAGCCGATTCCAATACCTTGTGTAACGGCTTAAAACTTCATTCAATATTCATAAATTCTGTATTTAACTATTAATGTTATTTTTTTAAGAGTAAACTTTCAGTATTATTACAAAATATTAGCGTTGCATTATCTAAATGTATCCTATATAATTAAAAGATAATAATTTGCGCTATCGTTATCGCTGTTTACACTATTCAAGCATATCGTATTTAAAACGGTTCTTCGGAGATTCTGTGCTGAAAGAATACTTAAATCACATTATTATTTGCTTGAAAAAATATGAGAATTTTGCAGAATCTGGAAACGTAGCTCAAAATACGCCAAAACTCTAGTTATTTCAAATGGTACATCCTGACAGAAGGGTAATACGGTGGTGTTATGGTTTAAATATTCTTGAGGAATGAGGAGGGGGAGTTCAGTCCCTTCCAGTTCTCAATCATCTGATTCTTTTTGTCTAATACATTTATATACTTAATACTGATATTGGACATCCACTCTGATACGCCTATATGTTTGTTTATTGCGCCGACGAAAAAATCCTTTTCGTTATCAGCATAAGTATTATAACTAAAATATGTTTTTACACATAATGCGAATTTTAAAATTCGTGACTCTTTTACTAGAGGAATTGATTTCATTGTGTTAATAACTAATTTTTACCTAGAAAATTCTTCAGATATTGTTTTTATTGTTATTTTTTGCCTCACAAGAACATATATAGTCAACAAAAAACATATTTGTGTTAGCGTTTCTCTATTAAATTTAGTCACTAAATCCGTTTAAATGTTGTACCTCCTAAATATTTTTAATATTTGCTACCAAACTCACACAGTATGCTACATTTATTTTTAATTGTCGCTGTAATATACTATGACAACAAATCTAATAATCAGAATTGAAATCAACTTTGGATCAGAATTTGGGTCAGCCTGGACATAGTAGTTATATTATTTAGAGTCAGAACAAATAGCAAATGGTTAGAATAAAAATATACGGTCAGAATAAAAATATATGATGATCATGAGTATATATAAATATTATAACATGTATAATTATAAATGGGCAATAGATTATTTATTTTAGAAATATCTTATAAAATGTCTCGCTCGCATCAGAAGCGATCATTGATCAAAACATTGAACATTCAATGAATCTATTTAATTGTATGTAGGAAGCGAAAGTATGTAGGAAGACGAAGCGGGAATAACGACAGAGCGGAGAGCACGCTTGACATGTTGTGTTGACATATGACAATGTTGGCCTTAAAACACCTTGATAATTATTTTGACCCGTATTAAAATTCTGTATATATTACATATACATACTATTATAAAATGCAACTACATGCGTTTATTTATACATACTATAAATATATCAAAATCCATTTGTATTGAGTTTTTCTTAATAATTGATATGAATTATTATCTCTAATATTTATTAACAATTAAATAAATTGAAATTCATTTATATTTATAAATATGTACGATATTGAAAGACTCGTCTGAAAAGTTATAGCTTGCATTGTGATGAATTTCATTGAACCATTTTCAATACCAGGTAGAGATAATATTAAAACAATAGCTTTGCTTCATATTGAAGCTTGTTCGCAAGTGTTGATTAAAAGTACACTATTGAAAATGTTCAGACTAGGATATAGATAATGGAGTTAATTACCTAGCATACGTTTTAGCGCTGATGTGTGAAATTTAGTATACTTTGCGTATCTTGAGCTTTAAACTTTGATGTGATTAATTTATTTTAAGTAATTAAATGGAATTGAAGCCAAATAAAGACCTATCGCTATATTATTATAGCCACTGGAATTGGATAGTTACTTAAAGGTCTTCCTTCATTTTCGAGATAGTACTCAAGGGTCGAGGAGTAAATTGCTTGTCGGGAAAATATTCGATTTCTTTTTATTCTTACCTACACAAGTAACAAGGTTATCTAATAATAAGTTGTAAGATAAAGTAAACCGAGAACTCGCCTTCGGATCGATCAAAGTTGCGCTTAAATCGAATCACTTCAATCAAACCAGAGAGAGATCGTTTTTATACTGTGTGTAGGTGTAGGAGTTGTTTAAAAACCGTACCACCCCGTACGCCTTTTGCGATGTTTCTAAATTAAATTTGCCATCTCCCATCTCCAATTTTAGCTCGGAAGCTTTTCAATTTCCCGTACGCCACACAACATTAACATCCATCTCATATTTATAACCTTACTGAGGAAATTTCATTTTTCATGTGTTTCCGATAAAATATGTTTTACGACATTGCCGAAAAAGAGGAACGAATCAATCAAGATTAACCATTTTGATTGCGCGAATATGACAAAATATACGTTTGCGAATATCGACGTAGCACACAATTTGAATAATTAATATACATATATGCACTGCATATATGTAGGTCTAAAAGTATCTGACCCAACGAAAATGTGATTTTCTTACTTCAGCACACTTTGTATATACATATTTTATTTACAAAGATAGTTGGTACATATTCTGAGGTCACGGTTAATTAAACATGGAATATGATTAAAAATTGAGTTAACGCTCCAATACATATGGATTATATTTGTCGCAATGCGTTCAAAGTGTCCGAATATGATAGCAAGCGTCGGGTATGCTTTGATCTGAATACATTATCATACAATTGAGAGATGAGATTAGCGTCCCAATAAACGTCTCGTTGACCCGGACGAGTTAATGAAGAGGGTAGACGGCTTTATTGAGAACATGGTGTTTAAATAATTTATATGGAGGGCAAAAATATGCTAAACTGAACCAAAAAAAGATATATGTTTTAATATGTAGAACCGAAGTGCAAAATGTAATAAAGAACCAAGATTGCAAGTAACGCGAAAGTAACACTATTGACCTCGGGTCTCTACTTTCTCTTGTTTCTTCGTGTACTTATAGATATACACTTAAATGTACATCTATGCGTTTTCTTTGAAAACGCATAGATGTCCAGTTCTTCTAGCCTTCTACCAAGGATTTTATTTCGAGAAATATTATTTATATAAATAATATTTCATTGCACAGTAGTGAATCTAAATTGTTAACACTCCGAATGCAGGAGATGAAAATCTTTGATGGACATATTTGGAGGGTGAATTGTGCAACGGGTCAATGTGATTAACGGTGCTTTTTGTTTCCGCGATGAAATATTTTTTCTATGCATCAGAAGGTAATTAAAACGTTATTTATTTGCTACCCTTTTATCTCAGGACGTAACGAGGGCTATTATGTGGTTCGTTCAGTTACTCTTTTATCACTTTCATCCTTATTATTGTCGTGGTTACGGTGATTTAATGCACGAGTTTCAAGAAAAACCTTCACACTATCTATAGCATGGTTTCCCAAACTATGTTCCGCGGAACACTGGTGTTCCGCGGATGCAAAATAGGTGTTCCGCGGAGCCTTAATAGATATTTCACAAAAATTTGGTGTATATTTAAAAAAATTGTTAGTCTTGCTAATACATAAAAATTGTTCATAAATCTGATAAAAAAGCTTGAAACTATTGTAATTTGTTGCGTTAAAATAGGATAGGGTGTATACTTTTGGAAATATAAATGATTTAAATAAAATGTGCATAAAAATTAATCGATTTTCTTATACATTAATTTAATCTGGTTGCCTATAATACAGATTTTTCTCCATTTTGACAAAAAAAATATTACATAATTTACATATTATTCAAAAACTACCCATGGATCTTTGGTTGAAAACAGGAAATTTGACGAAAGAAAGGCCAAATACTTCTACTGATACATCTATCATCGAAGAAGAAAATAATCCAAAAACTGAGAATACAACTATTCAATATTATGCCTGATATAAAAAATTTTTAATAAAGAACCCAAAATCATCAGTCATTAAGAGTTTTATCTATTTTATTTTTTATGTTTATTGAATAAATGATATTTCTTTTTTAACATTTTTAATTTTTATTTATACTATTATGAATTACTGAACCTAAAAAATAAGCTAAGTGTTCCGCCAAAGTTTTCGGATTTGCCAAGTGTTCCGTCGCTGAAAAAGTTTGGGAAACCCTGATCTATAGCAACAATTTTAAAGCAAATAAATTTAAAATAAACTTTTCTATCCCAAAAAGGTCGTTTTGTCGAATTTATAGCTGATTCTGTATCGAACTGTTGATTTGATCGATTGTTCAATATGTTTCCTATTAGTTATTTTTATGATTTTCGTATTAATAACACGACAATCGCCACCCGCGTACAAATTATTAAGCAATAAAATAGTGCTTTGGTAATCCACTTAGTTTCAATGAATTTAAGAACTCAAGGTAAAGGTTGATACAACTTTAGTTTCCCACCTTTTAAAAAAATGCACAAATTTAAGGATATCCTCGACTTTTTTTGTTAATGGAACAGTATAGTTTCTTCTTTGTCAATTATCTTGACAATTGAGTAAAATGAACGTGTTTCAACTGACATTATCTGGCACGTGTTTTAACTGACATTATATATTGGAATACATACACAATTGATGTATGTATTACAATATATAAATCAAGTGTCGAATGCAGGAGAGTCAATGATAAGAAGTAGAGTATTCGCGTTATTGGTGCCTCTTAAACCCATGCTCTTGCGAAATTTTTTCTCTTGATTTCTGCTAGTAACTTTAACGGATGGTGAATGGGTTTATTTCAACCAATTTGGCCGTATTGTCAATCATCGAGTATAATATCTGACTTCACAACCCATATACGTGAATAAATGAGAACATCATACTTTGTCCTTATAATGACAATGCTATTGATTTATTCTTGAATGAATATGAATTATTATTGAATGAAATGAATGCTTAATTTGTATGTTAACGACTTCCATGAGGATCTCGTAAATGCCCAGTGTTTGGCGATTGGTTTTGTTTAAATACCGATTTATCTTTAGGGTTGATTCATTAAAATTAAAACTTTACAACTTGATGAATATTCCGCCGGCATTGAAGACTTTTAAAATCCGTTCAATCCGGCAATCCTTTATAGCAAGCCCACTTCCATAAAGAATCAAGATCCTCCCGCAGGTCGAGGGAATCCGAAATCGACTGCACTCTCTTGAAAACTTTCAAGTAATCTGCATATAATAAAAAAATTGAACGATTTATTGCTGTTTTTATATCATTAATGAACAATAGAAACAGCAACGGACCCAAGTTGAATCCTTGCGGTACCTCAGTAGAGGTCTCATATCGTTCTGAAAATGAGTTTTTATACTTGACGAACTGATATATATTAATTTGAAGTAATTTGAGAATAGCTTTATGAGACCTTGCTTTTGATTATGCTTTGAATAAATAATAGTGCCAAAATTTGGGCTTACTCTCGACACAACTAAATAGGACTGAAAAAACAAATAAATAGAGAAGAATTATACTAATTCTATAGTCCAAATATAAGGTGACCAGATTTTGAAACTATCAAAGGAGTACACCTAAAATAAAATGGCCATCACGGATTTTTTTATTTAAAATCCATCTCTGAAAATTTTTGCGGCTGAGAAATTGCTACGGGAGCTCAAGTAATTTTGTAAATGTTGTCCAGGATGACGTCTAGTCACCTTACAAGGCAACTTATCAAGAAAAAGCTGTATAAAGAACAACAACAACCACGGAAAAAAGTGAATCCTTAACTCGTACTTAGACGTGAAATATTTTGGAATATAGTTTACTAACTATAGTTGATCAGTTACAGTTTTTGGAAGAGAATAACAACCAAATATATCATAGAACTATGCAACTCATTAACTTATAATGAGTTATTTGAGCCGATGTTGCATTGTCGTCGCGTCGGTTGGAATGAAAAATATATAGATTTTTCAAACCGATATGCAATTAGCTCAAGACGCAATACTCGCTGCGTTCCTGAGCGTTTGTATTTTATTTTTATTTTTTATAAATGCGATGATCTCGTGTTCTATATTTAGCGACAATTCCACGTTTACTCAATTCACGCTTCCCACATGCACACATACCAAAACTCTCGATCGAATAGACAGAAAAGTGTAACACCAAATGGTCCATTCTAAACGAGATCACAAAGGAGCCTAAAGATGCGCATAAAAAACATCAGGAAGTAGCACTAGTTTAGATCTGATATACAGATGCGCATCTGAAATTGGAATCTTTGAGAAAGAAACAGAGGACCACCCGTGTGCAGATTGAATAATTTAGGTCGCATATTCCAATAAAAATGACTATCTAATCAAATATTCATGAAATTTTCCCTTTTTGTTTATGTTTCTGATTACAATAATATAAAACTTCCATAAATTCACAGGAAGGTGTCAATCGACGTACTCAATTATGCCTTTTAATTATTACTATTCATAGACATATCAGGCATTGAGCGGCAGGAAACCAGTGCCTTATGCGTCGCCGCATTTGAAACCTTTTAAGGCATATCTATTTTTATTGAATGCAAAATCTCGATTGTATTCAAAAATAAAATAGGGATTCGGATCAGTGCTTCCATTTTTTGCTTGCAAAACCTCAAATTCACCTTGCGTGTTCGAGCTCTATTAGTCGCTGCTCAAAACTGACACATCCTCAATTCTTTCCTATAATTAGAGGCCTTATGGGTACAAAATCTAGATTTTAGGCTAACGTAAATATGTCCACTTTGTTTTATCGACTTTTGAAGTCACTGTTCTAGATACTGTTGTTATGCAAATTGCGGTATTGCCTAATACGTTGAAAAATGAGACTTCAGTACCAGTATAGAGTTAATGCTCAGCGTGTGGTAATTGCTGTTTGCTGTACAAATGCATGAATTTTAAATAGCAGCACAATAGATAGAAAACCGCGAGAAGAAAGTGAGCATAAGAGCAAAAGAAAACATATGACGCCATGTCTGTCAGAACGACGTCAATTTATCAAAAATGTATAAAAGATGAGGGGGTTTGTTGTTTCTGGATGTACGTGTAGTCTCTTGATGATAATGATGATGTAATAAAAATGTGAACATTATGCTATGCGAGTGGTCCATTAGCTTTATTGATTGAGGCACAAATAAGTGGGGTAAACACCTAAACGCTTTGTCAAGATAGCGATGTTACCACGATCAAACCATAATACGAGCAATGAAATTTCTTAGCCTTCTCCGTGTGTACCTATAAAAACATATTTTTCTTGTCCGGCGACTTTGGAGCTATCGCAAAATGTGACCAAAAGTTGATGGAATATCAATATGGGGTACGCAAGTCTGCAGAAAGGTCTATTTTCGTATTTCCCTTATTTATTTGCTCGGTTCGATCAAAAATTACTTTATTTGCTACAGTGAACATGTTTTGACGATGTTGGTATCGAAACTGTAATAACCTTTGCCAAATTGTGAATAACTTCGCTCGAAAAAGTACAATGACACGCGAATATATTGAGTTACTGCCGAATTTAACCCTAATTAAAGTGAATGCGACACTGGTGAACCCACCCATATTTACCTCTCCCCTAAGCTACAGAAATTTTAGCATTAATCAGGCATCGATTAGAACATATCAGATATCGCATATCGATAGGGGGCTTACCTACAATGGTGTCGTTTTACATTTTATTTTTAAATTGATTAAATTTCACCAAGTTGCGTATCGCTTATTAAATTTATAGAAAAAAAATAATATTCCATATATAATCGATTTCGTTTAATTGGACCACTGATTAATCGGGACACCCGGTTAATTGGGCCAAATCCCAAGGAACAAAACTAAATAAGAGAACTAATAGTAATTTACATTGGATATGTGGAACACCATTCCGTTTAATTAGGACAATAAATTTAAATAAGGAAAAGGTTTTGCAAGCTCCAATCCTTGAATTTGGCCAGAAAAATGCATATCATTTAATTAAACACTATGAATTTTAATAAAGTAGAAATAATAAAAAAAAGTTGAAATAACATCCCTGATGTATATTTTTACTAGCGAAAATATAATGTAACTGATAGGCGCTAGTGAAGTCTATGAAACTCAATTTGACTTTTGCGAAACGTCCATTTGCTGTTCAAACCCAAACCTAACATAATTAAAGTTCTAAAACTAATTATATTTCAGAACTTTCATTAGGCTAAGACCAAAATACAAACTAAGCCAACTCATCTCTCATGGGATGTTTGATATTACACTATATTTTTAAAATATGAAATCTATCCTTACCGATATTACTACGAACTTCTGATATGAGTGCTGGACAAAGTCTATCAACCCGAAAATTAAAATCAGGCTAGGTTGTACATATTTGGTATTGAAAATTCTCTAATAATGAGCTAGGAAGGAAGGCCAAGGCCTTCCTGTCGACCAAGTTTGAGGTTATAAATAAATAAAGGTACTTGGTGCGGTTAATTGGCTTTTAATACGGTAATTAACACTAACCATTTTTTAAGTATGCAATGCTCTCTAAATACTAAAGTACCGAAATGACAAATTCTTTCTAGTTTTAGTTTGACAAAGCACATTTGTCCGATGGTTGCTTTCTACTGGACAATTATATTGGAACCAAAACCCACGCTCCTTCGACTGAAAGTCGTCGGAAAATCTTGAGTTACTTCTAAAAAGTATTATATGATAGTCGGTTCTCACCGACGTTCCGAAATTCTTGAAAATTATTCATGTATATTCGGAAAGTACCCGAGGGACAGCTTATCTTCAAGGTGGATGCTCATCTGTAAACGACGTGTCACTTGTACGATTAAAATTCATAATTGCTCGTGAAACTAGACTATAAAGCTCATTCTCATTATCCTTTATTAGCAGATGAATTAAACAATAATTTAATTTTTTAACACTACATTATAACAATTTTTACCTAAATATACATTTTTTAATACATATAAAATATTCTCTCTCAGTTGAAGTAGCTCATTATTAGAGAATTTTCAATACCAAATATGTACAACCTAGCCTGATTTTAATTAATCATCACGATATTCATCCGTAAGATTAGAAAAATCTAGGTAAACCTAATTTGTGATGATCGTTTAAAATTATAATCATATAATAATTATAAACATGTGCATTATTTGTACAAACGATGTTCGTACAAGTAATGAACATCGTTCGGGACGTCCACTTGAGGTGACTACGCTGGAAATGATCGACAAAATCCACGACATGGTCTTGAGTCATCGCCAAGTCAAAGTGCGCAAATTTGTTGATGCCACAGGCATATCACAGATCAGAGGTTTCAATTTTGCATGAAAAATATATTGGCAAGATGCGTACCTCGTTTGCTCACGTGCGGAATTAACGCAATAGTGTCGATTTAAAAGCTGGTTTGCCGCTTTTCCGTCGTAATGGTAACGAGTTTCTGCGTCGATATAAATAACCGTTGATTAAACATGGATCCACCACTACAATCCAGAGAAAAGGGAACAGTATGTTTTTGGAAACGAACTGGCTCCAAAAAAGGCAAAGACAGTGTGATGGGCATTTTTTGAGATGCACGCGGAATCATCCACATTGACTACTTGTAAAAAGGACTAACTATGCGTTGTTATTGGACCGGTTGAGAAGATCAAAAATCAAGAAAATACGCCCAGATTTGGCAAAAAAGAAAGTGCTCTTCCATCAAGACAATTCACGGGTCCACATTTATGATTTTTGAAGGCGAAAATGTATGAATTACGCTTTGAACATCCGCCGTATTCACCAAATTTGGCCTCCATCTACTTTTTCCTGTTTCCAAACATGAAGAAATGGCTCGCCGGAAAAAGATTTGGATGGCTTGAAAAGGTTGGGAAAACGCTGGGTGAAGTGTATCGAGCTAAAAGGAGACTATGTTGAAAAATGAAAATGAATCAACCCAAAATAATATGTATTTCTATTGTTTTGTAAATACTTATTTACCTACCCTCATATTTGGTGGTTCTGAGCATTCTGACATGGAATTATGTAGAATCCCCTACACTTATTTGAAAGTCATGATAAAATATATACATTTTACAAATGTATGTACGAGGAAAAAAAATTAATTCTGGATTGATGTGTTTAATTTTAATTGACAATTAAATGAGTTACTTTTTTTTAAATATCTATGATTTATATGTTCCAAAATAGTAACACTGCCAGGAACATGCCATAGCTCCAAAGACGTTAAATACACCTATACGTTTTAGCCAGAATCGAATGGTGACACAGTTTCGTCGATTGCAATACTGCGGTCAAGAAGTAAGGTTTCTATACCTTATCGATATGTATTTTGCACAAAATTTCTCCGAACAGGAGCTCGGCTTGAATAGGTATTCGTCGAGCGTATTTGCACTGCAATTAACAGTACACGAGAAATTCCATTATAGCCAAGTGTACTTATATGTATGTACATACAATGGCCGGATCCTGTCAAAAAAGTGCGTTTTGTCGATCGCATAACGGTAACCGTAGAGCTACGTTTTTTGGACACCGCGAACTGTTACTTAACCTCGAGAATCGATTCGATTGAACGCACACGCGTTTATGCGCCACACACACAAAAATCTAGTTTTATTGTAAGTCACGTTCTATCCCGAACCAAATGGATATTTTTGTCGCTGCGGTTATTAAATGTCAAGCTGTGTATGACGCGAGCTCGCATTTCTCTAGGCTCCGAGTATCCCTGACCCAGTGCCGCTGCCAACTCGCCCCTTGACCTCCTCCGGCTCCTCCAAAGAGGAGGAGGGTGGTATCCATGCTTGCGCAATCTGAAGCTTTCAAGTGTTCGGTTCGAATGAAAAATGAATGCCGGAGCATCTGTCTGGCGAATAAAGACTTCATGAGATGAACGCTTCGGTCGAGTATGAAGGATTCAAAGTGAATTTAGCATATCTTTCTGATTTGAATATGTAACAGGCAGGTAGGCGTACTCAAGGATTCCGCGGTCGACCTTTGTAAAAACTAAGCAAATGTATGTTTGATTCGCTCTATACATGCTATCGAAACGGTTGGACGTTCGATTATATCCATATATAGACTTCCAGATATGGTAGTTCATGGGTATATTTAATAATTTGAGATGATATATGATATGATCCGTCTCCTTAATACGCTGACATTGCACATTAATACGATTAACGTCACCTATGAGGAGCTGGTACGGGTTTTTTTATTATTGAAATGATACTATGTATTGTTTCACGACGGTCTTAATTTAATTTTAATAAATAAATAAAAATACACTTGGTTATGCAATTTAATAAGCTTATTATATAACAATCACTGTTACAGTGTACAGTACCATCTGGCGACAGATGACGTCATCTTGCGAAAAAGTTAATGAAGGACAATTCTTGCGTGTGTTCTTCCAGTAAAATGGAACTTTTGCATGCATGATGTCAAAAACTAATAGTATTCTTATACGCGATGCTTTATTCAAGTCACTTAACCTTTACCGGACAAAAACTTTTTTTCTTATTGAATCTACTGCGGTCTAATTTATTTAATCACAAAAATGAAGCTTCTTATCTATTATGTATTTAGGATATACCCTGTACCCGTACCAAATGTTGAGACCACTACCTGAAAAAATCACCCAATAATGCAGTGACAAAATAAAGAATATTATACTTAGTTAATTCTCCACAATTGTAATTCACACTACACCAATTGCTCTCAACATATTTTTAATCGTACGGAATGTTTATGTATGTACATTATAATTACTAACATATTTATATACGAGATGTTTGGTTATATTTGTGCATTGTATGATATTTCTCGAGCAATCTTCCATACGAAAATATGGTTTTGAAATACGTTTTTAAACATCTCCTTTGTTTTTCTTTCACCAGTTTTTTTTTTACATAATACAAGAATTTACTATATGTGGATAGTACCCATTTGATAAGCCACGCCTAGTCTACATCGTGGCGATTTATTTGTCCTTCCATGCATATACCATAATATTGTTCGTTCATTTATATGTTACAACTTCTCTCTTGCGTATTTTTTATTGCTTCTGTTAGATCTAATTGTACTAGCTTAAAAAAATTGGAAAATTAAATTGGCCATTGTATAGAGTAATCCAAATCGAGTTACCTATATTGGCAGCACTGTAAATCAGAAAGCTGTCAATAATCACGCGTGCTTATAGTGTCAAATGCAGGGACGCCGTTTCAACTTTTTCTAATGCGAGGTGGTTATCCAATGGTCGCTTTTTTAATATTTAGATTTCATTCATATTCATCGTATTTTATAGCCAAATTCAAGGGAATCGTCCCTGTTTAGAATTCACGTTAAAATCAATAAAATCGGTCGCCGTCGCAATGGAAACGATTGGTTATCTAACGCTCATATTCTTATTTTAATAATATTATTACGACTTACAATAAGTGAGAATCGAATAGAGCATATCTAAACTGAATTTTGACCAATAGGAGAGCGCAAAAAACAATTATCTCTTCTCAGAAGTCAAAAATCCACGTCAAAAGCAATAAAATCGTGCCGTCGCCGTCGCAGCGGGAACGCTCGTTACCGAGCGTTCCCACTGCGACGGCGACGGCACGGTTTTATTGCTTTTGACGTGGATTTTTGACTTCTGAGAAGAGATAATTGTTTTTTGCGCTCACCTATTGACCAAAATTCAGTTTGTGTATGCTTTGATCAGTCATTTTATATTATAAGTCCATTGTAATATCGGTAAGGATAGCTATCATATTTTTAAAACAGTATAATATCGAAATGCAGACAAACTATGGAGCAATATGTGAGATGCGATGTCTTTCTGTACTTGGTTTTAGAATCATTCGGTCAAGTTAGGTTAGGTTATAACATTTAAGCCGTTTAAATACTGAAGTTTGCAATTAACTAAGATTTCAATAAAAATGTTAAACATATTAATGTTAATCTTATGACATTTACTTAAATGCAGCCTTGTTATGTTATAGCTAACTTTCCGCTGCATTCTAACATAAAATTATTCACTACCTCTAGTTTGTATCTCATGATTAACTGTAAAATATAATTAACAACAAACAAGTCAGATAGTTTCGAAACCTTTATGTATAATGCTATTAATTTAATACTACTTTTAAATTTTAAATAAACCAGTCAAGAACAATAACTAGATTTTTTTTAAACTTAATTTACAACGAATAAGATACTGAAATATAAATAATGTGATTCTTATCTTATCATTTGTAACGTGTTCAATGGAGCCAAGCCCACGAATATTTTTTAATGGTATCGTCTTTCATGTTAAATATCAAGGGTATGTGTTGTCAGTGTTTAATGCATAATATTTATTATTTAAACGGAATTTCTATACCAGTCGCTGCTTCTTTTAATAAAATCTTATTACTTGGTTTATGATAGTCACGATCCTCCGCAATAAGGGGAAGAAAAAGTTGTCGTCGCACGTAGACTCGTAACGCGATCCCGTGGTTAAATTTCAGAAAACATATTGCGCTCTTTCCCTCATCTCATATGCAAAACGCTCCCGCTCCGCCGTTTTTCATTTTTCTTGCATTATTTATAAAGTTTTTCTTCCTCTGTGATAGTGTGATGTGAAGGGGAAACACAACCAAGTACAAGAAAGCGTTCTTCGTTGCTGAAATATGTTAGTGTTTCGCGATTACAGAACTCGGATCAGAGTGTGATACAACAGTTAATAGTGGCAGGTCAACCTTGTTCGGCCCCCGGGGATGTCGACACGCAACCCCTGGGGCCGTCCATCTACTATTACGGTGATCTGGCAAGAAACAGGGAGAAGAAGGTGCTGGACGAGCTTCCGCTCACCCACCGGCCCTTGAAGTCTCCCAAGAACGCCGATAGGTCCATACTTAACAGATCGATCAAGGTGGAGAAGTGCACCAATCAACAATGCGAGTATAACGACGCGCGCAGGACCGACAATAAAATCTTTACTTTGGACGGTCAGAATAGGAAGAAGAAGAAGCATAAGTTCGGCCGGAGAAGAACGAACACCTTCGATGGTGAGATACCTCACTCTAAAACCAAGATTGAGCGCAACGGTAACAGCGACGGCGAAACGGATTACATAGATAACGATTTTGAAGATGAAATACCGAATAGAAATGGATTCAACTTCAATTGCCCTAGAACGCGGGGCAAGTCCGGAGAAGACTTGCCGCTCTTGGGCATCACGACTAATCCCTGTCCGGTCGCTTTGGCGGACAGATCTAGGGCGTATTTGTGCAAGAATTTGGATTTAGAGGCGGATGACGTTAGTCTGACTTACGATGAACCCAACGTTGCTCGCAAGAGCATCACTTACTCGAACGCTGGTACGTTTCCCATGCCCGATGGAAAAAAAGGAGGGCACTATGACGAACCAGAGTCCAACGCTCATGTCGCGCTGGATGGCGAGACGGACGATTGGAACGGAGGCGTCACCAGGAGTAGGAGTTGGTACTTGTGCTGTCCTGGAGCTGGCAACGGAGCTCTGCAGAATCCTGGTAGTGCTGCTATACAGGAAGACGCACACAGAACAACCCCGCTGCCGGTGACGAGTGCTCCCAGTCCCGGAGAAAGCCAATACGTAAGCAATAGGTTTTATATTCATAAGATGCTTTAAAAATTCGTTAGCTTATAAATAATTTAACGATTATTTTTCTTAGTAGCGAATTTACATTGTGCTAATTAAAGCACTGCCGCAAGTTGAATTAACATTAAGCAAGAGTGCTCTCGAGCGAATGCTGTTTGCTATTGAAATAATTAATTATTTTCCGCATTTAAAAATCCACATTTGCAGATTAAATTAGGTACATTTATAAAACAACTAAACATAATGTCTGGTTTAATAGCTTTTGGTGTTTAATGCAAGTCAAGCTACTTAACAATGTAAATTTAATTCGTAAAAATCAGGAGTCTAAAAACAATGGATCAAAACCATCCGGTCTATACTCTGTTCATAAATCACAGTTAGTAGGCATTTTATTACTCCTCTTTCGCATAATAAGCTCGTACGAACGTCTTCTCAAAAAAGTCCATGTTTGAGAATACCATTGTTCCAGATTTATTTATATTGTTACTGTTATTGGTCGGTCGCCCTGAGGGATGATGTTGTTTTTTCGTTCTCGAAATTATTATCTTATCGCCCCTTTTACTAATGTTATAGGTATATATGTTTTATTTATTATAATCCTTGCATTTCTCTACATGTATTTTTAAATTGTATTTCTTAAATTATTAAAACTACGTTTTATTCGTTCTAATTTAACCCTGTTCAGTTTATATACAATGCTACCATTGATATTGCCCCAAGTCCAAGCCATTTTGAATGAATATATTTAATTAAATAATAATGAAAAGAAAAAAACTATTTCTTCTGTGTTATAACTTTCTATGTGTATATAATACACAATAAATTTTATTTTGGCAGAATTAACCTGTTGAAGTTAACTGTCGAGAGACCGAAATATTTTTAATTGGGCGTAGAACGAGACCATGCTATGCCATTTTGTCATTGTTTATGCACGCACACAAACGCATATCCTACTCAGACCCGATGACGTTAAGCACGCGCGGCTTCTCAAACGTTCATTTTTTCTTTACAAATAATAATATTAGAAAACATATTTTTAAAAATTAAAATAAAACATTTGTCATAATTTTTTTATTATAACAAAATGTTGATACTAATACCTACTTACATTATGCGGATGTTCCGTGTTTTCATTACACTCCTTTGATATGAACTATAAATAATAAAAATTTGTTATTACTGCTTTTACAATAAATAATTTCAAATGTAAATGTGAAAAGTACTTACTTCGTACTTGCAATAATCTTCGTCTGATTCAGATTCGAACAATTCAATCACGTCTTTGTTATCCAAAAGAAATTCTACACCTTCAAATTCGAGATCCGATTCATCCATTGGGAGCATTATATCTTTCGGCCATCACTATAAATATTATAAAGTACACTCGTTAACTCGAAAAATAATTGAGAAGTTCAAAAATATATTCTGCGCTTAGACGTAACTCTCCCAAATAAATACTGACGCACGATTGAAACGCCGTCTGATGCGTGCGTCAGAGAGTGAGACACCTTGCCTTAGCTGTCTCGCTCTATCACACACATTTGTGCATATCGCTCGCACACGTACAAGCAAATCCGTGCGAGAGAAAAGGTCATCACCCGTCATTCACCTACTTTGTCAAAACGAAAAAACTGTCTAAAATGTTTATAAGAAATCGCATTATCGATATAATCGTGCTAAATATTTTTCCGTTTCTTTAGTTTACTTAAACATGACGTCACGTCAGCAAATCTTAGGAAGCCTTGGAAAGCATTGATGTTCATAGATATATACATTTTAATATATTTTTTTGATATTTCGTTTTAATTAAAGTTATGGTTGGGTTTTTAGTGCAACTTTATATAGCTTCGGTTAAATAGCATATTTTTAACTCTTGATTAACAGCCAGATCGCAAAAATAATCTTTACATGCAACCCCTACTTTCATTGATAATTTATGTTTAAAGTATTTCAAACTTTTTTTAGTAGGACTGTAGTACAAAATCGGATTTCCCATATAAAATCTTCCAGTCTCATGAAACTCCCTAAACATCTAAATCAACCTGTCTGACACGATCGACAATTTGTCAACAGCTTCCGAAACAAAGCACACTGCAAATTCGATCTCGCCCTAATGATCCTAATTTTCTCGCTTCTATTTTTCTTCCCGGTATATCCAGAAGCATCTGCGCCCATTACTACAAAACCTAATCACAACTTCGCGTCCGGCGCGTGATGTATTACGCTTTTCGTTCGCATTCCTAGACATTGTGATCGATAGTAATTTCACACGTCATTAACCCGCTTCTGTGGGGGTGGTCGTTATAGTTTTTTTTTATATCGTTCAGATCGATTTATCCTTTCTGTTTGTGTATAGAGATTTATTTTCGTACGGGTGCTTCGTTCCGATTCGAAGATTTGTCGAAATGGACCACTTTCTTATTCGACTCAGTGTGTGTGTATGTGATATGGATTACGTTTCCTAGACCTAAATTTAGACCATTCTGGTCTAGGTGCATCCAGCGCTGTCTGGCCTAATTCAAGCGTGAGATATTTGATAAAAAATTCGATTATGTAACTATGTAGTAGCTTAACAATCTCAAAATTTCTTCAATGATGATCATTTAATCAATTGTAATTTTACGTTTCTTAGTGAATTTCAAGGTTTCTGCTCCATCATCTGATTCGCTCTCGTCTATATTATGTTTTATTATTTTTTTTATTTTTATTAATGTCAAAATTGTTTCGTGGACCCTCGGTAATGGCTACGCGGATCCGCAGGAGTCTGCGGATCTATAAAATGGAATATTTTAATATCTTGATTACTCATACTAAAAACACTCAAATTCGCGTACAATACCTAAGAATAAATATTTTATTCTTGGCTGACTAGGCTGACTTTATTATTTATTGATATACA
Source organism: Plectrocnemia conspersa (assembly GCF_051122295.1). Lineage (NCBI taxonomy): Eukaryota > Metazoa > Arthropoda > Insecta > Trichoptera > Polycentropodidae > Plectrocnemia > Plectrocnemia conspersa. Next base: position 23,052,782 of record NW_028277175.1, read on the forward strand.
ATATACAGTGAAATCTCAGTATAGCGAAGCTCACGGGACCGAAGAAAAAAAATCGTTATATTGAATGTAAGGAAAATGATATTGTATTTCTATTTTATTTTTAATTACCATATTACTACAGCATCAAAATAACTTCTTACAAGATTGACAGATCGTTTTTTGTCCATTTTTAATGATACTGTAATGAACACAATAAAATTTGTTTCAAAATGTTTTATAAATAATGATTTTCAGGACAAATTGAATATTCGTTATACTGGGAATTGCGTTATTTATATATTTCACTGTTATAACATATTGTATGTTTTTTTTTATAAAATACAACAATATTCAAGCAACACATAAATATATAGTATAAGATTAATACTTGTAAAATTGAATTATAGTAACTACTACTTTCATAAGCTTTATAATTCAGATAAATCGAATCTGCTTATTCCTTGATGTGCTCAAGTACCTTGGCTTAAACGACCGTAATGCCAGTCATTGTATTAAAAATTACAAAGGTACAACTGGCGACGTTGAAAAGTTAACATTTAATTTTAGCCATTTTATGAATGCTATAGAGTGGTAATAATTTTTAACGTTTCTTCCGAGATGGCTCTTTATACCTAGTTTTGTAAATATCATTTTAAAGCATAAATGGGAGTTTTTGCGAAAGCTTCGTACGGTGTCCGTGACATACAAATGATTAAAGTATGAACGTTTTATCATCATTTTATCACCAGACTATTTCATCTAATTTTAAATACTTTCTATATTTATATAAACAATTTTTTTACATTTTTTACTTCTCATAAAATTTAAAAAAGCCGCAAAAATTAGGTAGATTTCTGTATATAAAAATATGAAAAAATATTTAATTTTGTTTTTTTAAAAGTTACAATTTTATATAGCATTTTTTAAAAAAAAATTAAAACATTTTTTTTATTTTAATTTTTATTAATAAACATTTTTGATTTCTTTATTTTTTTTCGAGGATATTTTAACAGAGCTACGATTTTTTTATTAGCTGCCATTTTTAAACAAGATGGCGAACCAGGCTTTCTATTAATTTAGAAAAACTATCTCATCCTCAAATTTAATTTTATTCTTAATAGCTTTTTTTGTTTATTAACAGTTACATTTAGCTGCAGTATCTTCGTTGAAGAATGAAGTATTGGAACTCTCGGCTAGGCTACACGCTGCACACAGAGACAGAGATGCTGCAAGAGATGCTCTTTGCTCTTCACAGGTGACTTATATTCTAATCTATATTTTAATATCAAATTATTTGACTAACAGTAGTATTATGACATTTCAGAGCGAATGCGGAAGACTACGAAGTGCACTCGCCGCTCAAGCGAGAGCTTCCGAAGAACGGCTAACAGAACTACACGGAGTAATAGCAGAATTAAGGAGAGCCGGTGTCGCCAGAGATAGATCTGCGATACCAGAATTGAGAGAAGATGAATCTGAACTGGAAACATCTTGCCGTGAAGGTTCTTTAACCGGAGGCGCAGTAAGTGATCATACGACTTCTCCCGGAGAAGCCGATGAAACCGCTTCTATACCTCAAGAACACGAACCGTCTCCGAGTCCCGTGAGTCCTGCAGCGTTACCAATTCCAGAGTTCGCTACCCATGCCAACGATCTTCAGCAATCGAAAGGTAATATTGACCCAAGAACGCCGGTTAATCCCACGCCAGATACAACGTCGTTGGAAGAGGAGACGCTCGAGTTAGATAGAAGATTCCCGAGCGACCGGAGAAGGAGAAGAGCTAATTCAAGAAGTCCGAGATTAGTCAGACGTGAAGTCAGAAGGAAGGGAGACGTAGAAATCGATGGCGATGCTGAAGACGAAGTTGATTTCGATGAGCCGCAAAGATTAGCAGAGAGCTTGGGTCACTATTCGCCGAGATTAGGAAACAGGCTAGATCCGAGGCATCAATTAGGTCAATGCTTGAGAGGTAGCCCAGTATCTAGTTTAAGTCCGCAGACTAAATTAGCTTCGAGAGTACGTCTTCGTAAAACGCACGAAGACAATAGATTAACCGGAAAAGATATTTGCCAAGAAGGGGTGAGTTTTATAAATATTTTTAATGTGTTTTTATAGTGCTTATTAATAAAAATGTTTTTTTCAGGTTTTCAGCAGTGCGGTAGCCGAGCATCTCGCAAGGGGAGCTCTTTACGAAAACGATAGCGAAGATATAGCACGTTTAGTAGCGCGTACAGATCGATTAGAAGCCGATAATGTACTCCTGTCGACGACTTTGCGAGAGTCGAAAGAACACGCAGATAGGTTTGTCTGATGGGTTTATATGACGGTAGTTATAACAAAGTAATGTTATTGTTTATTTCTAGATTATCTTTAGCATGTGCACAATGTTCGGCCGAAGCGGGCGCTCTTAGAGTTGCACTGGCAGCTGCCGATCGTGCTGTTGAAGCTTATGACGTACTTTTAGCTTTGGCAGAGACAACACCACAGGTTCTTCTTTTTAGTCAATACTTTTGTAGGTTTTTATTAAGTACTAAATGGTACAAATTTGCGTTATAAATTTACAATTATTTATATTTACATGACAACGATTTATTTTAAATATTGGCCGTAGTTCTGAAGAGAAGTTCATGGATAGTGCTGGATGTCCAAAATATCAGCTGTTCGGCTCGCGTTCCAAAAGGGTTGGTCTTGGCTCGCCTTCTGCTATGGTAAATGCTCCTTGCGGACGTCCAGGGGTTCTGCGACAGGGCGAAGTTCCCGGCAGGCATCTCAGAAGTTTTCGCTGGCATAAGGTGGACTTTGGTGAAGCTGCTTGCTTCTGTCCCGATGGCGAGAGTGATGTGATTTTGTATGGAAACTCCAACCCCTAATATATTGGACTTTCGTCAATATTATTGTGCAATATCGTCCTGCTTCCCATGGTTTTTGGTTCTCACTCAAGTGTTATATTTATTTTCTCACAATATCGTCTCCCTTGCAAGGTGCAATATTCTTCATCCTGGATTTTATTATAAAATAATCCGTGACGTATTAAAAGTAAGATGTCGTTTCTCTTTTTGCGTGGGATTTTTGGTTTCAGACTAGTTTGTTTACTTATAATCCAGGTAGACATAAAATGTTATTGCTCTGTATGCAAACTCACCTAATTCTTGGTCGCGCTTGATTAGCAGTGTGGGCGAGGGGTCGATTAGATACGAGAAACTGTTTCATCGCCTTGTCTCAAGAATATTTTAATTATGACGACTTAAAATAGCGGTTATTCATTTTTTTGTATCGCTGTTCCAGAAAACTCCCCTATTTCTTGGTCGCGCTTGATTAGTACATCCGCACGTTAGATGTACTAATCAACTAATATTCAGAACATTGGTAGTTCTTCATACAAAATGTTTTTCCAAAAGTAGTAATATTTTTGTCTTCATTTTTTTAGTGAATATTATAGTTTTACGAGTTTTTCATTTCTAAAGAATGTCCAGCACTATCCACTTCGACAATAAAACAAATTTCGAAAAATGTGAACATTGCCACTTTTTCATATAAGGTCTTCAATTGTAGGATAGTACTATATACATACATTAAATTATAATATAATTTCATATTCTGCAGGGACGTGGCAATAATCAATCTTCCAATAATTGTAAACTGAGAGCCGCCGCTGAGCGAGTCGCAAAACAACTATTAGCACGATTGGACGATGAAGCCTCCGGACTCATGCAACCAGAGATGGGTCCTGCGCCAGGTCCCTGGTCAGATCCGGCCGCAATGTTACTCTACCACAACAGGTATTAAAGATTAATCTGATTCGAATGCCCTAAATTTATTTATGGATATTTATTAATGTTTTTGTGATGCAGCAGTAATATCAGCAATTCCTCGTGGACTCAGGAAGAAGAGGAAAGATTGAGAAATCACGTTTCGAGATTAAAACGAGAGAGAACGATGACGGCTGGCGGAGCTCAACCGGCGCCGTGGCCTTTGCAAGGTTTGCTTTTGTATTATTTTATTTATAATATGTTTTTTTTACATTTGCACTTTGTATTTTAGATGAAAATGATGGAAATGACGATAGCTTGTCAGGAAATGGAAACTCGGGAGCCGATAAATTAAAGTATCTTGATCCTGTCGATGCTAGAAAGATGGATATGGAAACTGCCGTTTTAATGCAGGTTCGAACAGTTGTTCTAAATAATTGATATCATTACTGAAAAATTTGAGTCGTTTGTAACTCTAATATTTATATTAACGCTAATAAATGGCACATTTTAGGAAGTTATGAGCCTTCGTGAAGAACGAGCTGAGCTGCGCGCTAGATTAAGAGCTCTTCGGCCTCCGACGTCTAGACAAGTAAATAACTATTACCTTTTAGTTAAAATAAAAGTATATCAAACATAGCGAAGTATAAAAAACTGTGGTTTATTTAATTAAGCCAAAAATTAACTTTCAATAAAAAAAAATTAATTCGAGTAATAATTAAATAAATGAATATAATATAAAAAAAAATATATTTTTAAAATTAATATAATACTATTTATATTAAATATTATATAATTTAACTTTTCATGTACTAATATAGAAAAAAAAAAATTATAAATAATGCTCATTCGAAATAGCACTTAGGGCAACATTTATTAAATAAACTTTGTACTACAAAAGGTTAATATTAATATTGACGATACCGCATCAACTAAAAATTGAAATTTTGGATTTACAAAATAATGAATGATGTTGAAAAAGAAATTGCCTCGGAAAATATCCAGCTATTTTATCAAAGCTTGTTCCAAAAATTTTAAGGATTAATCAGCTTCGCGGAAAATATGATAGTGGTATTTTCTGCAATGGATTTTAAAAAGAATAAATTTTCTTCCATACTGGCTGATGTACTTGCATTCAGATTTTCACCTTCGGTTTCAAAGCAGATATAGAAAAATTAGTAATCCACAAGTCACTCTAGAGAAAGAAACACTTTATTTCGTTTTAACTCTTTTATACATATTTCATTCAATATCGTAGATGCTTAAATATTTTTGTATTTTTAAATATATATTATTATATTGAATCACTATTTACACTCCCTTTATCCCGAGTTCCAAACCAGTTTTCTGTGCGGTCGCCAGTTGAAAAGTAAACTAAAAAAAATAATATAATTTGGTAGTTATCAGGAGAAATCTTTTACTTTGCGACTAATATTCTTGTAAAAAAAATGAATGCCCATCAAGGGAAAAAAATTTACTTCGCTGCTAGACAGTTGGTAAAGTGAAAAAATATTTTCGCTGCACAGCTAATTATTTGTGCAAAGTTCATGATTATAAAGAGAATTTTTATTACTTCATGACTAATTTTCTTAAAATTAGTGGGTTTTAACGGAAAAATCCTAAAAATTTCGTTACGTGACTATTTTTATATCTTGTTTTTTTATGTTGCCATTTTAAGTTTTTCAAAGTTAAAAGTACACATTTTATGTTTGTTCATCACCAAAATAAATTATAATCATTGAATCTACTTTATGATTAAAAAATATATCAATATTTCAGACAAATAGTTCGAGCGGCATTGATGAAGGCGAAAGCGAATGGAGATTGTTGGAAGCCTTGGCACGGGAGAACAGTTTGAAGTTGCGTCTCCAAAAATTGATGGCCTCAGTTCAACAGGTGCACATTTTTATAAATCACAACATTAAAAAGTATATAAATAAATATTAAATATACAATCATTAAAGGCTGGCAAAATCGGAGACTTCAACGAAGACATCGGAAAGATATGTCCCAAGTGTGGCTCGCGAGACAAGTAAGTCCTTTTTTAATAATTTAATAAGGTGAAGTAGGCTAAGGTGTTTCTTTAATATATTTTTTTTTTCATTTTTTTTTTAATAGTTTTACAAGTAAAGAGAGACGTAATGTGAGTATATATTTATTTATTTTTATTATTAGCTCACTTCACCTCTCATCGATTCACTTATCACGCCATATGTTTTGATATACACATATTATATTTTAGATCTAATTATATAATTTTTTTAGATCAATCAATGAAGTCGGCGAGAGCGATTTGCTACTGACGAACGAAAACAAGGATCAGTCATATCCTGCGAGTGATCTACTTACCTGATATACTGTAAATTAAATTTTTATAATTATAAAAGAGGCTATAAATTATATTTTTATCGGAATTGTGTGAACACTATAATATATATCAATACAATTGCACGCTTTTAACTAGCCCGATGTTACGACCGTCAAGTGCCATAAAAGAAATTTTAAAACAACCGGGCTATTTTTTATGCGCCATTGTATATATGAAGTGTTATTTTTAAATCAATCTACAAACTCATGTCGGAGAGACTGAGTTGAGCAATAACGCGATCTTGCTTCTGTCTAGCTAAAAGGTTAAGTTTGCTTATAAGAGTTGAGAGGTTTATTTATTCTATTATTTCAACGCGTTTTGGTCGATCTTTGGTGTCAATTAATCGATGGCTCGAACAACTCGGCGAGAAAAATTGTATTATACGTTTAGTACATATCAAAGGAGAGATAAATTCTTTGTTGGAAGAGCATTTTAATTGTTAAATACAGAAAAAAATATGTATACAATAAATACATTATATAAGCGAAATATTTATAGTGGCCGTTTGTTTAGCGTACATATTTATAGCGTAAAGCCACTCAAGAGATGTTATATATAAGGGATGGGCCGACGAGATGATTTTGATTATATTTGCTAATAGCTTAGCTAAAACTCTTATGTCATAGATTCTAATCTTGATAGCTTTTAGAAAAATGTTTTAAAAATAGAGTTCCGTGAAGTAAAATTAAGAAATAATATTATGTATAATTAATATTTAATAAAATGTATGTCTTCTATTGCCAGACATTGATTATTTGTACAAAATATAAAAGGGTTTCATGAATTCATTTATTTGCATAGTGCTGCTCTTGAGAAAGAGTGTTGCCGTATCTTCTCATACTTCAGTCATTAATTTTTAATTGATCTTTTTTTTAAATTACAAGACATTCCAAGAAAACGCAATCAAAAATAAATATGATATATTACAACAAAATATTTTAAATGCAAAATCTGGTAGAAATATTTCTTGTTTTCTATACTTTTTATTAAGCAATAAAAAAATGCAATGTTTTTACAACAAATAAAATCTGAAATGAACTTACGGCCCATCCTATTTATATTCTAATAGCGAGTAATCGTAGTTAGCTGCAGTTTTCATTTCGAGACCATAGCGACACAAGAAAAAATGGCTGCTGCTTTAATGTGAACAAAATATTATAAAATTATAAATTAATAGCATAAGCACACACAATCAATAGTTGAACGATTCGAAATATATTTATCGAATGTTTCTAGTCTGGTTTTATGTATATATATATATATATATATATATATATATATATATATATATATATATATATATATATATATATATATATATAAATATATTTATATATATATTATTATTATTGTTTTGAATGCCAATCAAAGATACGTGTATCAGAGCTGGTGTCTACTGCACCCTGCGCAGTTCATTGTTTAAACAGTTGTGTGGTATCTTAGACTAGAAATGTGTCAATACGTGTGAATGTTTGTGCTTTTGTGTACACACATGAACACAAGTTTTTTTCTATTTAATTTATTATTGATTAATAATGTCGGCCGTCGACATGAAAGATGTCACTGTCACGTTTACTTGTGTGTTTGTGTAAAAGTGTGACGACGATGAAGCCGTATCTCAGTTGGCGATTTAAAAATAAAAAAAAACAAATTGCAATTTAATGCCTTAAATGTGATATATATATTATATTATATTATATATATATGTGCTTATAAATGATTATGTTTTAAAATGAAGTGTTGAAAATAATGAAAATATACTATCTATGCAAAATGAATTAATTGTATTTATTTTTTAGCTATGTATTCCTGTAGTGCAAAGAACGACAACTGTGAGTATTAAGATTGAATGCCGCGCGAGGAGTGGCCTGAGATTATATTATTAATGTTCGCCCGATTTTCTCATTTCAAAGACTACCGTGCAAAAAAGATATAGGTTCCATTACCTAAAACAGTGACGACATATGTGTAGGCAACATTGCAACGCATTGTTTTTTATAAATGCATATTTTTAAAATCAGTAAAAAAAACAATTAGTCTATGTTGTTGAACCGTGTTACTAAAAAACTGTGCAAAAGGAGAATCAGATGTACTTACATAATTAAAGACTAGATTTTTAGTCTGGTGTCTCACTACTTATTTAGTAGTTGCTGATTGTGTTTACCCCGTTGTAACGCATTGGGCTATTTCGAATTTTAATTAAAGATTTTCAATAAATAAATAAGCTACTTTCATTCATTACTTTCACTTCGCTTCCGATTTGGAATATACGAGAGTTCAGTTGAACTCTAAGCCGTTTTCACTTCGACTGTCCGACCTGGCACCCGGAATCTCCAAGAGTTCATCTTTGATACGATGACGCGACACCTCGGCGATAAAACATGGCTCGTATATATTGTGCAAATTGTATTGCTGGCCATATTTAAATTATTTGCTTAGTGATTTTAAAACACTAAATAAACGTTTGTACCGACTCAATAACAAGCTATCCAAACACATTATTTTATTTTCTTTGTAACATAATCAAAGTACAGAGGTACCTTGACTTACGAACTTAATTCGTTTCAGACTGGTTTGTATTTCCAAATCCAATTTCCCATTACATCTTATTGATTACATAAATACCGAAATATATACAAATATGTACGTGCAGTGTGCGTCACACAAACACCTTTCTTTGCCTCGTATATCAGATAAATGCAACGTAGTAATAACAAACCGCTCGGATAAATAGTTTCGGCGCGCCAGCAAGTGCAGTGCATTACAATTCGTAAGTCAATCTACAAGATGATGAAATAATTTTTTCGATGATGCCAGTTGTAGCACGTTCATTTTATTCGATTACCAAGACTGGACCTAGAAGACGGTTTTCCGTCGAGTTCGTAAATTCACATTACTTATGCTGCTGAGAAATTTGGATACTTAAAATTGTCAATGGAGTGCGGTAGGTTTTAAGGGTATTGTACAAATATTATGTGATTGATCCTGATAATGTGTATATTTCCAGATTCCTAATCTTTCACCTTGACGTGAGATATGAATGCTTCTCTCATAGTCAATTTATGTCACAATGTCACGAATGCTTGCTTTTCTTGTAAAGGTGCTACTTACAAATCATTCAGTTAGCACATGTTAATGTTTTCAATATAATTGTTCTCAATGTCAAAATAATAACTATATATCCTAATTACAAACTACATACAAAAAGTATTTTATATCAAAATAAAAAAAAAAAAAAAATATTTATATTAAATTATAAACAACATACAAAATAATTTATGTATCAATAATACAATACATACACGTATGTTATTCATTGAATATGAGGCCAATTTGTTGGAAATGGAATTTCACCTCTCAAAACCTTATACAATCCGGAAGCAAAATTCCTTTGGAATGGAGCACAATCGTAACAATTAGGATTCTTCTTACAGTACCACCACAGATCGTAGTATTTATGTCCTTTCGGTGGTCCCGTTTTATCCCAATTGTGATTCCAAAGCTTGCATCCTTCTGCGATCTAGAAAATGTAATAATTAATAAGCTTATCACCACAAAAATTATATTTTTTTTGTAATTTTACTTGGAAGATCAAAAAGCAAGACAAAAATATTATAAAAATAAACTTGACCATCTTGTCTCTATTATATTTTCACTTTTGACTACTCTAACCTGAATCTTTGCTATATATGCTTGGAAACTATTTACAATACTTGTCTGCGTTGTATATTTAATAATTTATTAGTTTATTCAACATGTTTTTCGATTGCATATATAACGTATTAGGTCATCTATTTAAATAATCATTATTTAAATAGTGTAATAACAATTATATTTTTATAAATTTATTAATTTTATAATTAAAGCGTCCTTAAAAATATGTTTGTTTTTAAGCAATGAATAAACACTTATGTGTATAGTAGAGTTTGTTTGCTAACGATTAGCAACTTTGTACAGTTTGATTAATTTATTGATTGCTTATGTTAAACTATGATAAAATAATTATATATCATTGAGTGAATCATTTTACTAACGTCATTATTGTTAAATTATTCAATTATTTCAGAGTTCCAGAAAAAGATATATAAGAGAAACTATAGCTAGAATGAGTCAGTATATAAACAATAATTTTATTTATTTGATAAGAAATACACAAAGAACATTTAATATTTACTATTATATACATATACACGTGTTGGCGCCGTCGTAATGGGAACGCTCTTAGTATAAATACAGGGCCTTTCAGAGAAAATGCGAAGCCCGGGGCAACTAATATTTTAGAGGTCATTTAAAATAAAATTGTGGACAAGAAAATAAAAATATAATGGTATTTAATATTTTTTTGATTATTGCATTTAATTATTTTGCAGAAGCTTTACGCGCTTTAACATTAGAAAATTCACTGATTATATCAGAATAGTCTAAAATATGCGCTATCTGGTAATTAATGTTGAGTGTTGGTAGTCCATTTAATCGTTCTTAACATATTGTCGATCCTAGATAGTTTTTAATTATTCTTAGAAAACTAAATGGCAAACAAGGTAAAAAAACATCGAAGCACAATGTTTACGAATCCCATGCCGATAATTTCCTGAAGTAATTCTGCTGGTTTCGTGCTTAGTTAAAATTTGATCTGTAAAAGTATTAGTTCTACAATTTCATCACTTATTTAATTTTTATATACCTCTAGCAATAATTTTGTCTTTGAAAATACTTTCTCTTTGATCCATTTCATTAAATTTCCATAAAACTTAAAAAAAATTCACATTGAATAAATTTCTTGAAATCGATGTCTAAGTCCATCTATTATTGAATTGACAACTTTGTTAAAAACTTTTAAATGAAAATATTCTTCAGAAGAATTTTGGTCTTTTAATCGACGATTTATTTTAAATGATTTCATTATTTAATTCTTGTAGCAAATTTAAAAGTCGGCTAGAATTTTCATAACCCATTTTATCAGAAAAATTATCAAAGCATATAAAACGTTTTTCAGTCTCATTGAAAGTTAATGAACCTGCATTCTTTTTTGTCTTATTGTGCAGCTTGAACTTTTAAAACATGCTCTACTAAAATTGGATCATATTTACTCAACAGTTCAACTAATCCGAGAAAATTACCATTATGTGGTCTTCCAATGCATGCATCAGATCCAAAAAATGGTAAAAAATATATTATCAATTAATGTATAATGATTTGATAGAGGTCTTATATGTTTGTTTAACACAACGGCAATTACTTTAAAAATGCTTCATTTGTGCGATGTTTTTGTCGAATTCCTTTTTTAATCAAAATTAAAACATACCTGATTGAACAGATGTGACTTAAGAAAACAGCAAGGTTTATACATTTGATGAAACGGATGATAAAGTAAGGTAAATTAATATATTTCAAAAATAAATCAAATTGTCACATTTCCATACAAAATAAACAACTGCAAAAATGGAGTATATCAATAGTCATTTATGAAACGAAGATACTTATTTATAACGTCTTTCTTCATCACTTTCAAATGGAAAATACCGAGCAGTTGTTTGTGTTGTATTTATTATTGCAGCAGTTACGTTGCTCGGCAAATTTCATGATCAAACAAATAATACAATGACATTTGTATATTATGTTATATCTTTTTATACATATGAAAATTAATTTAATTTAATAATTATAAATACTTAATAATAAAAAATAGATTCATTGATAAAAAAGTAGAACATAGTGTCAACAAAATATATGCTATGTTATAAATTAATGCTATCTAATTATACAATATGAATAAATAAACGATTATATCAATAAATTGGTTTTGTTAAAGTTACTTCATTATTTATATATAGATTTTTTATTGTAAGTAGATCATTAAAAGATCTAATCATAACTGTAAAACAGTTTACAGATTTTATAAAATCACAAATATTTTACACTAATATGAATATAAAAATGTAATACTGAACAAATTAACAATGCGTATTTTGCATAGCAATAATAATATCTATGTTAAAATAATATTTGTTTGCTCACGATTTTTTAAATTATAAAATGAAAGAAGAGTGGGACCAGCTGTTAACATTCTGACGAAATTTTCAGAATAAACTCAGATACAATTATACTGTACAATTGAAATCCTTTGAAAAAATAAGGTATAAAAATATTTGCTTTAAATTTTTATAAATCTTTTTACGAAGTTTTGTTGAAATTGGTAGCGTAATCTATATATATTCTGGTTGTTTTAAGAATGTATTACTAATTGTGCACTGTATCAAACTTACTAATGAAAGAGAATTATTTTCTAGTTTTCACTTAGTATTCCAAAGTAGTCTTTAAAGGGCTGGCGTTTCGGTGCTGCTCGGATAAGTCCAGGTTTTGATATTTGGAGAAAAAGTTTATTTCAACCAAATATTCCGTATGATAAATGCTCCCCTTGACGAACGTCCCTGTAATAGCACATAGAATAGACTTGTTTATGGTATCCATTCCTACATGAGTACTATCTGTTAACTTGGTGGTCTTTTTACGCTAATAAATAATAAATAAATAAGTCTTTGTCTTGATTGTCATAGTATCTTAGCTGCACATTGTGATGAGCATCATATTGTTCAATGGTGACAATCGACTATATAAATTTTGACCACACTGATTCAAATCGAAAATGTATCATAAACGTCCATTGTTTACGTTTTCAAAAGTTTTGTGGTGATTTCTAATTCTTGATTATTTTAATATGGCGATTTTTCTCAAAGATTGAATTATATTGCGTTTTTGATCAAATGACGCTTTCTAATGTATGATTATATTAGAGCTCTTACAAATACAACTAGCGATTTTCACTTATTATTATTACTTAATTTTAATTTTACTATTACTTAATTAATTACATTTTTGCGTTAGTTTAATTACAATAATTACAGACAATCAATATTACAGAAGAAAATATTCGTTAGAGGTAATAATTGCTAATAAATTATTTATTGGAAAAAATATAGGTTCTGTTTGCAGATTCGTATTTTTATTTATATACTACATCGACGATGTTTGCACTGTAAAGTGTGCAACTGGTCGAAATATAGCCTGTTTCTGAACTATCTCTGTGTACTTATTTTATTATACATTTTTAGTCAGAAATTCGTTTTAAAAATATTTTTTTTGTAAAAATTAGAATATATACAATACAATACTATACATCTCTTATCTTATCTTATACTATACAATTCAATCCTATCCTCTTGCAGGGAAATTAATCTAAATATTCCCAACCTACGAACGATTCACGCACGAGCGAAAAATTAAATATGTAATATCTAATCCTCCAGAAATTATTGAAAAAAATAGTTTATATGTATTTATATTTTATAAATATAAATTGTATCGAATTATTATTTTTATAAAATTTTAATAAAAAATAATATTTATATAAAAAAACCTTTGCTTTAAATTCAGCAATTTATATACTATTATTATAATATTAAACTATACTCATTTCTATTTCAAGTTATAACGTATCCTTCAACACGTTATCATACATTTTTTTAATTACTTTCATATGTTCCTCATAAAGACACAATTTATACTGGTGACATAGAAACATACATTCTACCATAAGAGAATTCTTCTACCATTCATTTATCAAGTCAAATAAAGTAAATGAACTCAATGGATTTACGGAAATAAATTCTTGCAAGCTTAATCACATATCAATGCCCTCACAAATGTTTAACAAAAAAGTCTTAGAAAATCCCACAGAACAGAGAATATTCTATATAAAATCCAAAGGACATAAATAAAGTAATTTGTTTTATAAGTTTTAAGCAAGTCCACTAATTTGGTAATAACTATTGAAAAAAGTTTTGTAATTTGCAAAAATTCCATTCAAATATGAATATACATGTCTCCCAGTTTGCAAAAATGCTTTTGCATATAAATTTATACTTACACAAAATAATAATGAAAACATATTTCTCTTTTAAACACCTTACTCTTGCTAATTATCGACAGCAAAGAAATGTTTAAGCAAACTATATCTAAATAAACCAACAAAAAAAGACAGTCGTTTTGATCAAGGTGAGAAAAAGACAAAGCTGATCATTGTTATTCGGGTGCTTGTCGACGATACAATAATTTATGGAACACTGTGTAAATTAGGCCGTAGTTATGGCTAATGCATGAATCAATTCACCTAATTTTAATATAAGTTCAAAACACATATGCGCACAGACATTATTACCAAGCGAGACAGCCTTTCGATTAGTCAACAACGGGCAGACTCAATATATTAATAAGCGGAAACCGATAAACGACTGTGGCCCAAAATGAGGCTTTTGATAGTAGTGTGCTTTTTCATGACAACTGTAAGTAAATAATTATAAACAAATCAGTGATACGGGATATTTTAATAAGCAATACATTGCAGCGTAGTACTTTATATTTAAAAAAGTAAGTTTTTTCAGTTGAATTGTTATTTTTACATATCTAAAGATAAAAATAATTAAACATGTATTTGTTTGTATCTAGAATTTAGGTATTACAATCAAACTAGGACCTTTGTGGTCTCTCATCTTTCACTTTTTTTTTTTTTTTGAAACTTTTTTTTAAATAGTTCATTTTAATAGTTTGCACTTATATTTTTATACAAAAAAAATATTTCATTGAACTTAATAAATCATAGTTTGCCTTTTAATAATATTGTATCATAGCTTTAGTCTATCTAAACGAGGCTACAATCAGTTGGTTTATTGGTCAATTTTACACACTTCCCAATTGTGCTACTATATTGCAAGCTAAGATTAAGGAATGTTTAAAAGAAAACAATATGATTTATAGTTAAATTATGTTTAGATTTATACTACTATTATATCAAATTATAAATGCTACTCTTGCTCTATGTTGGTTCATTACAGATTTAATTAAATTAGTGTTCTAAAAATATAAGAGTACTGAATGTATAATTCAATATGTTGAGATTAAAAAACTGTAGACAGTGTAAAAAATGGCTTAATTCTGTTACATATATAAATCATGCTGAAATTTATATTCTATAATGCTAATTATTTATGAAATAATAATAACTTATTTTAAATTGGTGTATTGTAGTCATACTTGTGATAAAGTATTACTAGTTGTACAAGTATGATTGAAAGTTTGAAATGGTTGAATATTTAAGATATATTGAGATGAATGTTTTAGTATTTATATATAAGTTAGAGAATAATAGGTTAACAGAGTATTTTAATAAGTTTTTAATAAGAAATAAAGATGTACATAGATTTAATACTAGAAATAGAGATAATTTAAGGATAGATAGGTATAAGAAAACGGGTATGGCCAGCGGAATATAGTACCGAGGTGCGAATTTGTATAATAAATAATATTCCTCAATGGAATAAAGAAACACCTTCATGCATTAGGAAATAAATTATAATTATAAAGTATTTTTTTATATTACGTTTTATATATATGTTTTGAATACGTTTTCTTAGTGTATAAACAATTAGCTATATTAGCTAAATATATTATATATTTAGCTAATATAGCTAATTATTAGCTAAATATATAATATATATTATATTGTACATCAATTTTTAATACATACAGAAATATATTTAAAACGGACGTTCGTACATAGTGTAAAGTTTCTTAATATCGATTGGTTCAGAAATGTTTCTCTGAGCCTACAAATGAAACAGATTATTCTATTGATTGATTATTGTTCTATTTTGAACATAAATTTACTTGATTTGTTGAACCTTTCTGACAAATTAAAATTGTATTTTCAGGTACTAGCAGTTCACGGCCATGATAAAACAGACACGAACGAACTTGACACAAACAATATGCTCGACGTTGATATTCCTATTTCTAAAGAAAGATCAGTGGTCCACAAAAGCAGGCATGGAAATATGAACAAAGTAAAAAAAGATTCAGCTGACATAGAGGAAGAATCTGAGACATTGGGCAGTCGCACTCGCACTCGTAAACGTATCAGTAAACAAAAATACGGAAAACCAAAACGTGAAAAAGCCTCAAAGAAAAAACGTAGCAAGAGCGAGGCAAATGAATATGAAAAGCTCAACGATGTTCCAAATAAGCACAAACAACGCAGTGTTCATGGAGACATCCCTGACGATGTAATTGAAGCTCGTCACTCACACGTTGAAGAACATCAAAATCATAATCAACAAGAAATCATCAGCGACCTCGTTGGTGATATATTTAACAAAATTCTAGATACACCTATTGAAAGAAAATCTCAGCACTATCACAAAGAAGCTCAGCCATCATCTTTTGAACACCAATCCCACAATCATCATAATGAAAAACAAACTGGCGAAGAATTTGAACAACGTTACCAACATGGTGATGAAACATTTAAAGAAGAAAACCATCGATATCAACATATCGAAATGTCAGTAGCAGAACCTGAAAATCACCACCATCATCAAGAAGAAGTTCCAGAAATACACATTAAAGTCGATGAACTAGAACACCACTACCGACATGATGATGAAAACTCAACTGTAGAAAAAGGAGATACTCATCACCACCATGACGACGAAAAAGCAGAAGAATATGAAGATCTCCATCATCACCACGTAAAAGTTCCCGAAATACAAATTGAACTCAATGAACCTGAACACCACCACCACCATGATAATGAAACACCTGAAACCCTGAATTTAGAAGAAATCCACCATCACCATCACCAAGCTGACACACCTGAGGTCTCATTTATTGAAGAAGAGAACCACAATAATGAATTTTCAGTTTCACTAGAAGAAGCGGAACATCATCACCATCATTACGACGAAGATCCTGATATATTAAATAAAGCCGAAGAAATTGAACACCACCACCATCCGCACCATGATGATACACCTCAAATCTCAACTGTTGAGGAAGAGAGTAATCACTACTATCACCACGAAAAAGTATCTGAAATAGAAATTGAAGACAAAGAACCCGAGCATCACCACAATCACCATGAAGAAGTTTCTGAAATACCAACTGTAGTCGAAGAAACTGAACATCACCACCATCATGATGATGAAGTACCAGAAATTCTGATTGAAGTAGAAGAACCTGAACACCACCATCATTACCATGAAGAAATATCCGACATACAAATAGAAGACGAAGAACTTGAGCATCACCATAATCACCACGAAGAAGTTCCTGAAATAGAAAATAGAATCGAAGAATCTGAACACTATCATCATCACCATGAAGAAGTTTCTGAAATATCAACTATAGTTGAAGAAACTGAACATCACCACCATCATCACAATGAAGAACCTGAAATACAGATTGAACTTGAAGAACCCGAACACCACCATTATCACCATGAAGAAACGTCCGAAATACAAATTGAAGACGAAGAACCTGAGCATCACCACAATTACCATGAAGAAGTTCCTGAAATACAGAATATAGTCGAAGACCCTGAACAGCATCACCATCACCATGAAGAAACTTCTGAAATATCAACTGTAGTCGAAGAACCCGAACATCACCACCAACATCACGATGAAGAACCTGAAATACAGATAAAGGTCGAAGAACCCGAACACCATAATCATCACCACGAAGAAATATCCAAAGTTCAAATAGAAGACGAAAAACTTGAAAACCACCACCATCACCATGAAGAAGTACCTGATTTACTTAGTGTCATAGAAGAACTTGTAAACCGCTACCATCACAACGAAGAAGTTCCTGAAATACAAATTGCAAACCAAGAATCTGTACACCATCACCATGAAGAAACTTCTGAAATATCAACTGTAGTCGAAGAACCCGAACATCACCACCAACATCACAATGAAGAACCTGAAATACAGATAAAGGTCGAAGAACTAGAACAACACCATCACCACCACGAAGAAGTTCCCGAAATACAAATTGAAATCGAAGAGCCCGAACACCCACATCATCACCACGAAGATGGTACCGAAATTCAATTTTGTGGTGAAATACCTGAACATCACCATCATCACGACGATGAAGATGATGAAATACGAATTGTAGTAGAAGAACCTGAACATCACCATCATCACCACATAGAAGTACCTGATATATCAATTGTAGTTGATGAACCAGAATACCACCACCACCATCAGCACGAAGAAGATACAGAAATTAAAATTGCTGACGAAGCACCTGAATATCACCATCATCACTATCATGAAGATGATGAAATACAAATTGTAGTCGAAGAACCTGAACACCACCATCATCACCCCATAGAAGAACCTGAAATATCAGTTATAGTCGATGAACCGGAACACCACCACCACCATCAGCACGAAGAAGATACTGAAATTCAATTTACTGATGAAGCACCTGAACATCACTATCATCACAACGATGAAGATGGTGAAATACAAATTGTAGTAGAAGAACCTGAATATTACAACGAAAAATATATCGAATACCATCAGCACGAAGAAGATACCGAAATTCAAATTGCTGATGAAGCACCTGAACATCACCATCTTCACTACAATGAAGATGATGAAATACAAATTGTAGTAGAAGAACCTGAACACCACCATCATCACCACATAGAAGTACCTGAAATATCAGTTATAGTTGAACCGGAACACCACCACCATCATCAGCACGAAGAATATACTGAAATTCAATTTGGTGATGAAGTACCTGAACATCACCATCATCACCACATAGAAGTACCTGAAATATCAGTTATAGTCGATGAACCGGAACACCACCACCACCATCAGCACGAAGAAGAAACTGAAATTAAATTTGCTGATGAAGCACCTGAACATCACCATCATCACAATGATGAAGATGATGAAATACAAATTGTAGTCGAAAAACCTGAACAACACCAGCATCACCACATAGAAGTACCTGAAATATCAATTATAGTTGATGAACCAGAACACCACCACCACCATCAGCACGAAGAATACACCGAAATTCAAACTGCTGATGAAGCACCTGAACATTACCATCATCACTACGATGAAGATGATGAAATACAAATTGTAGTCGAAGAACCCGAACACTACCATCATCACCACATAGACGTACCTGAAATATCAATTGTAGTTGATGAACCAGAACACCACCACCACCATCAGCACGAAGAATACACTGAAATTCAAACTGCTGATGAAGCACCTGAACATCACCATCATCACTACAATGAAGATGATGAAATACAAATTGTAGTCGAAGAACCCGAACACCACCATCATCACCACATAGAAGAACCTGAAATATCGATTGTAGTTGATGAACCAGAACACCACCACCACCATCAGCACGAAGAAGATACTGAAATTCATTTTGCTGATGAAGCACCTGAACATCACCATCATCACAACGATGAAGATGATGAAATACAAATTGTAGTCGAAGAACCTGAATATTACAACGAAGCAGATAACGAAATGCAGACTGAATATGAAGACTCTGATTACTACAATGATGACAATAGCAATATACAAGTTGAAGACGAAGAACCTGAACACCACCATCATCACCATGAAAGCTCAACAGTTGAAACTGAAAACCACCATAATCACCACCACCATCGTTACGAACAATCGAAACTGTCTGAGTATTCGCCCAAGCACGCCCATAATCACAAAAAACACTATGCACATCACAGCAAGATTCACAAAAAACACCATGTTGCCCATCGCAAAAAATATAAACGAATTTATGATTCGTTGTATAAGAGTTCAAGTTCCTCATCTTCGGAAGAACAGTATAACGATAGCAGTTATAGCAGAAACGGTTGGAATTCATGGGAATACTCACATCGGTATCACCATCGTCAGCCCAAAAGATTTTTTACACCAAGAGCTGGACAGCTCAATCTCAAAATTAAGCCAAATTTCTCCATCTCATCATCTCAATCATGCTCCGACTGTCAATCATCATCAAAAAGTGCATCGTTCGCCTATTCAAGTAAAGACAAGCAAAGAAATCGCAAAGTTGCAATATCATCTAGTTATTCCAGTAGTTCGTCCTCGTATTCTGACTCCAACGACATCGACGATTACAACAACAGCATGTGGTTCAACAATTTTGCCGGTATCAACCGCTTGATTAACGTATTGACAAGCGCCAAGAACTACAGAAATCGCTTCGGTTTCAAGCGTGGTACACCGACACTTTGGAAGTTTTGCAGAAAACATCCTCATCACCGTGCATGCAGAAAGGCAGTTTTAAAACAGTTTCGAGGAAAATTCTAATACACACAAAATACTTTAATAAATTTTAATTATTTGTAAAATAAAATAAGTGTAAATAAATAATAAAATGTCATAATTAATTTTACTAAGAATGTTTTAATTCCAAATATCGAATTATTTCTATTAACTCTAGTTTCTTACATATAGCGTATTAATATTTTATCCTTATTTTTCTCTTTAAACATAATAAAATACAGTCAGTCCTCGACTTTCGTACATGATTGTTTCCTGGAAATGTATATGAAATTTGAAGGTATGAAAGTAGAGCAATGTAAAAAAAACACAGAAAAAAACTTTTTCAAATATTTATTTTAGAATGAATACATAAGTTACATACCAATTAATACAATCATAAACACAAAAATTACTTTGATGATTCTGATAATATTTTTTTCAATATATGATAAGGAATTTTCTTTTCCTGATAAGGAAATTGGTAACATGTCCCTTTCTCAATTGCCTTGTGCACTTGAGATATAGGCTCTACGATAGAACGACCGATTGAAGCAAAAGATTCACCGCTTTCAGAACGCCCAATTATGTCCATCTTTGTTTCAATCGTACGAAATGTATGAGATCTTAATTTCTTTTCGCCCGTATCAACGCTGCAGTTTTAATCGTTTTTCACTCATGATTATAAATTTACAAAAGCGAAATATTTATACAAAATCAATATAACTTGGAAACACACAACAAATCAACACACATGTTAAAGCAAGCCTAATCCTGTAAGGGGCAGGAGATTATCAGATACGGGGGTGCTGGTTTAAACGCTATTTATCCGTATGTGTACATCCTGGTATCAAAAGTGTATAATGACCATAAAGCATAATTAAAAAACTTATTTTGTAATTCTTTCTGGAGTGAGATTTTAGAGAAGTCTCTCTAAAGACTTCGACAAGTCGGCCATCAGGTGGATCTTCTTTGTTACTTCCTTACCATGATTACACTGGAATCAGCTAGATTATCATGACAGCGACCTAAGTGACTGTAAATGTAATGGACATTAATACTTATATATATTGTAGTCATGAGTGCAAAAACTAAACAGCAAAAACTAGTTGAGTATGTTTATTTTTTATCTGTTCTAAGAATGCATTACTAAAAGAGTGGAAAACATGCATATGACTTTATTGTTCAGCTGAATCTTTCATGATATCTTTGCTATGAGCACCATCAAAAATCCTTGCTCAATCTAGGAAATTTTACTACTTTCATGAAGAAAGAATGGAATACATTTTCAATAAAATGTAATTTTCAACATTTTATTATTTATGTCTCACTTTTATCAATTTATGTTTATTTTATTTACTTATATATTACAGTGAATTTTGTTTTATTGATAAACTAAATTAAATTCTTCTCTACATTTTATTGTAAGTTATAAATACAATACAATACATTATAATTGATATTTAAAAAATTGAATAAAACGAATTAAAAAAAAAGTAAAAATAAACCCACTCCTGAAAAAATAACTCACTTATCAATAGGTTAAGGCAGAAACTTATAAAAAATAACTTTTTATGATTTGACCAGACACATCTCATTGCTTCTAGGCGGTAAAATATGCTAGCGATCAATAAACTATTGATGCCAAACTGCTTTTGATCAATTGTTGGGGAGGGTTTGATGGTAAACTTTCCTAGACCCATTTGTTTCATGGAAAAATAACAAGTCTTTATATTTATAAGCAGTGGCCATTCTGTGCCTTTTCAAGTGCTATTTTATTGACAGCAGGGGAATGCGGTATGAAAAGTGCAGTGTTACCAAATCTCCATCTGATCAAATCCAAGGCAACGATTCTTATAAGACAACAGAGATAAACAAATCTAATTCCACCTCCAAATCGTTGCAATTGATACATGCATTGAGAGCAGTAGTCTATTTTAACCACGCTCATGCATATGGCACATTATTGATTTTCATTTGGAATTTGCCTCCGACAGGAGTTATTCCCAACTTAAAACATGTGAGAGTTCATCCAAATTCGCACCAAGTGGAGCTCTGCTAAGTATTGACCGAGAAAGCAGCCGCTTCCCTCTTCACATCAACTACGACGAGTCCAGCTATAACCTTGCTGAATTATTGTATAACTTCATACTTTACCATCAATCTATTACAAGGCACTGATTTCACAAGTAGAAGCGAAAAAGATTATAGCTTTCATTTTCATGATTATTTTTATATCGCATATGTATAACTTGCATTTTGAAAGAATGAAGATTTTATCATCAAATTACACATAATGCCATCAAATAGGTGATTGGTAAGCAACGATAGATTGCTCTTGTTTTCTCTCACAAAATAGGTACATATATTTCATTTCATTCTTAGAAGAGACAAAATTCTAATACTTCGTTTTAAAAATATGATTATTGCAATTGCCTTATTACGGCGTGTCAGTGAAATATAATGTGTTTTAAGGAATTTTAAATTATCAAGTTATATCCATAAAAACTGAACTTTAATTTATTTTAAATTATTCTTAAATAACATTAAAAATAGATTTTTCAAATTAAAACTCACAGATTTATTTTTACATATTGTTATTTATTAAAAAAAAAAAACAATTTTACACACACTTCCATTTAACCAGTAACTATTACAATCTTATATTACCTGCTTAAAAATTAATTAATAACAATTCCTTAATTTAAAAATCCCATTGTAAGCCATGGTGAGCTTGCCCGCAAATTAAGCACCATATACACAATAGTCAAAAGGAAAGCTTACCGGCTACGATTATTTAATTTTTTCATACGAACATATTCATAGTTCAGCAAAGTGAATCCAAAGGACTAAACGTTTAAACATCTGATCTTTGAATTGACAAACATTCAACATTTCACAGTAAATTGCAAATGATAAACATAAACTCACTTTTTTATTAAATTGAAAATTATTCAACCTCTCTAACGTGAATTGATTCGTTAATCAGAGATTGAGAAATCAAAAGCAACAGCTATATCTATATATGTATTAACATAGAATTTAAAAAAAAATACAATAAAAATGTATCCATATCAATATTTATATATATTTTAATAAAAAATATTTTGCATAACGCCGCCTTATATTTATAATAATAAAAAGTGAAAGCAACGGGTAAAATATGTAGCACGTTGAATGTTGACTCAAAACGTAGTCCATATGATTCACTCGACGAAACACCTTGTTAATCATATCAAACATATACTTTATGTATATTTATCGTATAATACATCTAAGCCAAACAATCACATTGAAAACGACCAAAAGTCGCTGTTGATTAGAAAAAATAAAAGAAATAAAAATAACCATTTTTGTCATTGTGTGTATGAATGTTTATATGAATATATATAAATATTAATAAAACAGATTAAAAAAAAAGAAAAATTTGTTTTTATTCATTTCTTCTTTGAATTTTTTTTGTGTTTATTTTTTTATTAAATATACAAATATAATAATAATGTAGTCAAAGTAGAAAGTGTGAGCTTTCGAAAGCGGCTTATTTTAATATTTATTGCAATAAAATATTGTCATTAAAAATGCATTATATATATAAATATAATATAGTATTAAATAAAACAAGTTTAAAATAAAAAGAAAAATAATAATGGAAAAATCAATTAAACCTACATGCTAACAACTAGTAAAAACTACTACTCAGATTAAAATATTTAGAATATATTTACGTTAAGCGATTTTGATAGCTATGCACGTAAACCTAACTTGAATAATCGAAAAATAGATTACATAGTACGCAGTTTTTTTCTAAGAATCGCACTATCAGCAAAGTTTGCATTGACGATCAGGTTCCTTTCGAAAGCTCAAATAAAAAAACAATAATAATAAACATAAATTGAAAATTTACTCTGGTTTTTATTTATCATCTTAAATACTAGATGTAAAAAAGATATGGACATTTCTAGATAAAAATTAATCACCACATCAGAGGGCCTAGTAAGATAGATCATAGCGTAGCAAAAGATAACAATCGCCACTGTAGACTAGATATTACACTGTGGCTTCTTTATCATTACAATATATAATATAAAATATGTATGTGTATGCGTGTATATGTATGTTTGATACATATTCAATCGGCGAAGTTCACAAGACTCACCCCGTGTATGTAAAAGTATATTTAGTAACAATGTGTGCGAACACTAATATTGTCTAGCATATTCAGAGCGACCCTCACGAAAAAAATTAATAATAATAAAAAAAGGTCTAATATACAGTCTTTATATACAAAGTAAATTTCATACATGAGCAAATAAACGAGG
The DNA here is from genome assembly GCF_051122295.1 of Plectrocnemia conspersa. Classification (NCBI taxonomy): domain Eukaryota; kingdom Metazoa; phylum Arthropoda; class Insecta; order Trichoptera; family Polycentropodidae; genus Plectrocnemia; species Plectrocnemia conspersa. Next base: position 23,077,369 of record NW_028277175.1, read on the forward strand.
GTCGCTCGATTTTTCTTACGTAATGAAATAATAAAAATTATTTGATTATGAACAAAAGACATTTCAAACACACTACACTTAAATAGATGAATGTAAATGTGTGCGAACACGTTTTAAATTTATAAATCTTTTATCATATAATATAAAGTTGTGAAATCGATAGTTTCACAACACGCAAAACACATTTCGACTCTTCTGTCTCACATTGGATTGTTAAAACTAACCAACTGAGCTACCAAGGCACATCATACTATAAAAAAAACGAAAAAAAAGAAAATTAAGCCATACATTATATCAAATATATTAAAAATTATTAATAAGTTCATTAGATTATTAAAATATATACCGAATGGGACAGTAATTACTGAAGGATGTTACTTGAAAGGTCTACAAAAATTTATCAAATGTATAGCACTTTTCACAAACATCGAACCGATGAGTTCATGCGAAACTTCCAACGACTTATCAGATTGTCTCTGAAAATGTTCTAAATTTGAACGATCTTGTAAGCCATAACTAAATATTAACATCCTTCATTCTCTACGAACCCACCCTTTAATAGCGAACACTTACAGACGTGCAACACGTCCTTGCGTGTGTTTTATTGATGTGCGTGTTAAAATCTCAAACACTTCGAAAGGTAAAAAATTCATGTCAAGACATATAATATCTTTACTCGAGTATTTCATCTCTTATATAAAAAAAAAAGTAATTTGATTCATTAGGGCATTTCGTTGCTGATGATGGTAAAGTTTTACGAATGGAAGACGATTGAAGAATAGATAATGAAAACAAATTCGTTCAGAAACGTACATATGGCTTTGACAAATTTACGTCTTATCTAATTACACATAATCGAAAGGGGCAAATGTATATAATCGTGCAACACAAGCGCCGGACGCAAATCAATATATATATATATATATATATATATATATACATATATTTTATGGCCGTTCTGTGTTTTAACAGCTCTGACCATCTGTGCACACATTTAAAAAAAACACACCTGTGACGGCACGTATTCAAGCTTAAAAACATGAAATTTGGGAGATTGAAACCATTATGTGTCACTATAAAAAAATATGATTTATGGTCCCATTTTGTATTCAGATTATCGGCGTATTGTTACAAACGATATTGTGTAGCTATTCTGTTTGCAAAGACGAAATATAATAACACATTAAAAGTAGCCTCTCATTATTGAATAAAAATTGCGTAAATCTAACGTTCTTCACAATAGCACGAGACTACATTTTTAAAAAAAACGTGAACCACCTCTCTTTCTCTCTCTCATTATCGCCGTCGTCACCGTCATCATACATACACACTTTACATTATCAATATCAATATTATGTGTATATAATTATATAATAATTATTTAAAACTTTTTTTTAATTCAACCGCGGCCAATTGTATTATACAACTATTTACAAGTCGGCTTTTGAACTTCACTTGCCGACGACCTCCTCGGCTTTCTTCCATTCTTTGTTATGCTTCGACCCTGTCTGGTTTTTGAAAGCGTCACCCCTTGACGCCCCCTGCACTTTGTTGGAGTTGTCCTTCAACAGCCCCTTAGGAACATCCTTTGACTCGTTATTAGCAGCGTCCTCTTTTGAGGGCTGGTGGGTTTTGTTCGCGTCTTTTGGCACTGGTTTTTTCTTCGGCGGTCCTGTGGAATTTTTGTTTGTATGATTCGCGACTATGTCTTTGGTCCCTTGAGAGTTTTGCAAAGCTGGCAGCTGTGAGTCTTGGTTTTGATTGGCAGTTTTGGCTGGCGGACGGGATTCACCTGAAATTATAAGTGAGTTAGATCAATAATACCAATACGGCAATCAGGCAAATCTTCTATAAAATCATTTTTTTACATTCATAGCATTCATTACTCAAGAAAAGTTTTGTAGCTTTGAACAAAGCAACAAATGATGCTTTCAAAATATCTAAATGTGTGAACATATAAGAATAATTTTACAACAAACCTCATTTACTGACTAGATTAAACAAAAATTAAGCATTTGGTGACTTATTAGGTCATCATATTCACCTCTTTCCATGACTGATCATAATTTTGGGATTATTTTTGCTTATGTTTTGTATGCACGTATTTATAAAAAAATATATTTGGCACGTTTTGTTATGAACATTATATAGCCTCAAATATGAACCTCGTTCTGAATGAGCAACTATTGAGCATAACTTAACACTTAATCGACCGGACACTTACTAATAAGTGTTTCGTGGCCCGACCGTTATTGGCTTTGGTGTATAAGGTCCTTTACTGCATATTTGTGGGTATGTTTCGATTTTTTTTGTGCTGGAACCAAAAAATCTCTGAATTCAAGAATACAGAAGAAATCTATATGCTGAGTGCCCACATTAATTTTTATAATTATTAAAAAGGTAGTTTTAGTAATATGACAATTTAAAATTACAATAATTTGTCAATTTTTTCGATCGCGCAAAAACGTGCCGGCTGTAGGTTGTTTATCCGCGTGAGCGTGTGGCAGATTAAGTGTTAATTATAACTGTATTTGTATATTTTTTGATTTCTACATGTGTAATTATTATATTTTCATAATGTATATTTTTAAAACAACCTATGTATAAAAAAGCTGTGTACTCGTATAAATTCTTTCTTTGTTTTTTTTTTATCATACATATTATTATTTGCAATAAACATTTTAAAAATGTTTTTTTCGTATATTTATACTATAATAATTTTAGACCCGAACCCGCTGGGTTTCCAAAATATTGGACCCGGAGGGTTTCAAAACCCCAGGTTTTCGGAAGCCCTACTCAGGACATACCACATGGACAGCGAGAGAAGTTCCAGATGTAGGTCAAGTGCAAGAAGTGGAAATAAGCCATTAACCCATGCGTTTGTATGGTTATGTTATACGTGTGGAACCAAATGTTTAATAAAAATAAAATTTATCTTCAAAAATCGAGGTGTGTGTGTATTTATAAAAAAATCAATGTGATAACACTTAGCAGGCCATTGACACTTGCAAAACTACCGTTAAGAGTCGTCGAAGCGAATATTTGAAAGATGAAATATAATTGTACATATATTCTGATAATGACATTTTCATTCAAAAATGGCCAAAAATACATTTTAATTTAATATATAACATATTGACACTAAATTTTTTTTATCTAAGTTTTGAGTCTCTGGAATTTTGGATATCGGTTTTTAAAACTATTTTAGTTACACAGGTTGTTACAATCTGCATTTCAGACAGCTGTCAATAATCACGCTTGTTCAGTGTCAAATGTTAGCTTGTAACAACACATTTACGAAATGGATCACTTAACCACTGCTCAACGTGTTAAAATTGTTCAATTGTACTACAGAAATAATTCTGCCAGCATCAACGACATTGAAAATTAAATTGTGACATTTCTTAACATGGAAAGGCAATCGGTTATAGCAAGCCCAATTCCATAAAGAATTGAGATCCTCCTCGAGGAAATTCGAAATCGACTGCACTCTCTTGAAAATTTTCAAGTCTTCCGCATATAATAAAAAATTTGAACGATTTATTGCTGTTTCTTTGTCATTAATGAACAATAGAAATAGCAATAGACCCAAGTTAGATCCTTGAGGTAATCCAGTAGAAGTCTATATCGTTCTGAAAATGATTTTTGATACTTGAGGAACTGATATCTATTGGTCAAGTTATTTGAGGATAGGTTTGAGACCTACAAAAAGCTCGAAATTAGGCATTTTTTCACAAGTAAATCACGACTAACTTTAATATGTCATTCATAAATAAAATATAAAATAAGTATCAAGATTAATATCATGAAAATTATGACATTGAGGCCATTTAGGAATGTGAAGAGGATCAAGACGTGTTTTCTGAACATCTATGACTTTTTAAATTAAAAAATACGCCGCAATGTGTATTACGCTCGTAGATACGTAATACACATTGCAGCGCAAAAAAAGGGTAATTTTTTATAAAAAATCGGAAACTAAAGTTGAATCACTGATTATAATATTTGCAACATCTTTGGCTAAAGCACTAAACAAATACGTCACAGTAAATACGTAGTTTAACGTGTTTTTATTATATGAAGTTGAAATGACGCAATTAAGATTTCTGAAATCACAAATTTGTACACGCAGTAATGAATGTTAACAAAAAGAACACCCGTAGCGCTAGTAATGGCAGCCCACAACAGCGCTGTCCAACTTTTCTTAGTCTGCGGGACATTTTTTCTTTGCAAACCTTCTGGTGCTAAAAAGTATTTTGCTGTTAGTCTTTTGCTATTAAAAAAAAAAATGTCACCTCGGACATTTGTTTGCACACCCCATGTCTAAATAAACGAACTGTCCGAGGAGATCTTTTTTTTATAGCTTTCATCAGCTTCAGTAAATGAACAAAAATGTCTGCGTTCTTTCTTTTAAATTCTATTTTAAAAACATGGATTTGTTCACGGGTCGTCAGTTGACCTACAGGATAATTTATTAAATGCCCTAATACTCTTATGAATATAAAATACGCAACGAAATCCTACTAAATTATACGAAATGGATTGAATAGTTTTTATGATAATGGTAAAAATTATCAAAACTTCATTAACATAAATCAACAAATCCAATACATATAAACGATAAGAGTCAAACAATTCACTTACTTGATTCTGAATCTTTTCTAGGCAATTTTCCTGCCGGTCGCAATCCAGATCCAACAGAGCCCGCTCGCACCCGCGAGCGGTTGTTAGTGTTTCCGTGGATTGCTCTCGCAGCTACGCTTCCACTCCACGATGTGCCCAATCTGATAAAAATGTAAAATTAGTAAGTAATACTTTGGGCAATAAAAAACAACATAATAAAAAAAAGCTTACTTTGAAGAATCAGCCTGGGTGATGACACAAGTCTGATCTGATTCACTAACAGATCGGATTCTCGATGGTCCCGGTGTTCTACGAGATTCAGGTTGGTTCGAAGCACGCCTTACTCTCCCCAGCAATTCGTTTAATTGTGGCTAAAAATATATATAAACACAATGATAATCCAGCACGTAATATTTACTATGCATCAATAGAACGCCAGCAACAAAGAATGTTCTAGAGCGGCCAATGCAAACGTTTAAAAAATGTATTAATTAATTGTAAGGCTGATTCTTTCACAGTATTTTTAAGAAAATCTATGAACGAGTTCAACCGCTACTATTAATCTTGCATAACGTCATACTATTGAGATTCAATGACACATGATATCAATTAATCCTCGGCGCAAGTTATGCATTTTTTCGAATAAAACAAAATTAACGACTCTCACCTCTACTACCCTAAAATCTTCAACCGTTTTAAATTTGCATAAGTATTCATGAAGCTTAGTATCCACTTGAAGACTGACGGAGTGTTTGTAGTATTTGAGGAAAGCCCAGAATTTTTCTAAACCATACAATTGACCTATACAAAGAAAGCGATTAGTATTGAAATTATTTTATGATAAATTAAAAACATTGATGCTCTATAATTACCTTTTTCATAATCGTTAACCGTTTCCGTTTGAAAATCTTGATATAAATGAGGTCTAAATTTCCTCTCTAAGCCGTATGAGAAGAAGCGGAAGAGACATTCCAAACCGTAACGGTATCCTTCACCGGCATCTTCCAGCGCAAGCGTTCTGTAATATAAATAAATGTAAATAAGACTCATATATCAAAACCATAATAACGATCAATACGAAGGCATACCTGAATTCCGTATACATGTTCTTGTTAAAATTGTCCCGCAAGAAGAAAGACCAAAACCTATAGAGCGTGTTCATTTCTTGAGATTGTCCTATACCCATCTTTTTCCGTTCTGAAACGATTGTCATTAAAGATAAAACTATTGTTTCGCAATAAAATAATTGACTATTTATTAAAATGCAACACAAACCTTTAAGACAGCGTGAATGATATTTGTGATAAAGCTGCTGTGTAAAGTGATTCTCGCGAAGCAAACTGTGACTCGGATGTTGAAAAGCAGGCAGAGATCTTCCAGTGGAGCCCCACGAGCTACCGGCGGCTGATTCGCTCGGCGAGGTTCCGAGCGACGAACCCAAACTGTGTGTTCGCGGCCTGTGTTCTCTGGAGTCCATGATCCAACCGACGTGATGCTCCACGGGCGGATCCAGACTGTGGCGAGTTTTCCTTTTACGACTAGTTCTATAATAATATCGATACACAAATTAAAAACACTTTTAAAGTTAAATAATTCTAATTTACGAGGCTTTTAATGAGAAAATGTAGACTCCAATATGAAACTCCTTCAAAAGTCGAATTCGAGTGCAAACTACTGGGACTTGAGATAAATAGGAACAAAACATGTGAAGATCAGGTGTAATGTGCTGTCAGCGAACTTACAATCATTTATGACTTTGTTTATCTCAGGTCACGTGTTACAGAAAAATAATTCTAAAGGCATTCTTAATGTTTTTATGTGAAAAAGAAATACAAATACGAGAAATACAAACATGCGTTTCTCGATTACAAGCGCTCTGCAGGTAATAGAATAAGAGAGGATCATCATAATTTAATTATATGGTTATTAATCGAAATAGTAAAATACATACCTAAGATCAGTACTGTGAGGGTCTTTGCTGACGGCGTAGAAGCGAGCTGCTCTTCGGAGTTCTTTTCTTTTGCAAGTGGACTGTTGTGTTTCTTCGTTTTGAGGATAATAGGGGGCAGGCGGCGGTGGCGGCGGAGTAGTCTCCAAAGCTTGCGAAGCATCGACGATTTCCAAATCGCCAGTCGAAGTCCTGTGGTTGCGGCTGTGATCGTAGCTAGTGTGCGTCCATAAATCGGCTTCGTAAAAATAGAGGCCATCGCTTATGGCTTGCTCCAGATCGCGAGTGATCTTGACTTTGCTCTCCCACTTGCCGCCGCCTCTGTCTCGACCGTCGTGTCTTAACACGCGAGCCGACACATTCTGGGTCACGATTACGAGTTTGTTAATGTCGCGATCGGTGAACTCGTAATCAGATTCATCGCCGTCGGACCAATCAGTGAAGGTATTTTGCCGCGGCGGAGGAACGGCCTCCAGTTCCTCATCGAACTGAAAATCCAACTCTTCGCGAGGCTCCACAGGCGGCATCGTACTCGTGACCGCGCTCGGCCTCGACGTCGAATTGACCGCTACGACTGGTACGCTCTTCTCTTTCGAGTTACCTTTGGATCTTCGTTTGACTTCCGTCCATATATCAGTCACGGGCAAATCCGAGTTTGGCTTCTCATCTTTTTTGGATTCTTTCTTGGAAGGTAGCGTTCGCTCTCGATGAACATTATTGACTTCTTTCTTTATCGAGTTTTCAGTAACAGTAGGAGCTTCTTTTTCATCGGCAGTTGAAGTTTCGCTTTGTGTTACTGCAGTCGGGACAAATTCTGGCACGTCAGGGTTCAGATGTTCGTCTGCAGGCATCTTTGCCATTGTGCGAAATCTATAATACAAAAATATATAATATAGCAATGCACTCTTTTAGATATACATATGTATATATATAAAAAAAAATACCTAGGCATAGGAGGTGCAGGTATGGCAGCCATAGGATCCGATAGGGGTGCTAGCATAGGCGGAATATTTCCAAACGCTTTAACAGCCACCGGAAACAGTCCTACCAGAGCGCCGTGAGCTGTAGAACGAGGCGCTCCGCCGGGCGACGTTGACATCAACGAATTCTGGTTAGTCTGATTGTTTGACGCCATGTCGATCGGAGCAGAAGCCAACCTTTCATAAGCGACAGAAGCTTCGGTTGTACTAAAAAATAAAACAGTGTTAAACAAATGCCTAACATTTATATAACTGCATAATTTAGAACGCAATCTTACATTGTTTCCTCCAATCCGTTAGTTATGATTTCTTCGTTTGCTGCGATATCATTGACCATAGTGTTCGTTACGGTCGTTTGGTCAGCCGGAGGAGGTGATACTCGCTCTTCGTTATTCAGAGGAGGCGATACTCTTTCTTCGTTATTCGGAGATGTTGCTTCTCCGCCGGTTTCACCAGGCGCGGCTTGCGGTATAATAAGGCTATTCTCCGAAATCGGCCACTTTGTCGGTTCAATCACAGTTCTTACCTGTTTATTAATTTATTATTTTTTTAATGTTCAGGGTACATTGTTGATAAGCATCACTACAAAAATATACATACCGAATAATCATTAATTAGTTCGATCTTATCAGACTCGCGGATGGAATCCAAAACTAGACCGAGATCTGTAGTTAAATTGCGAACTCTATGAAAAGAGGCTATCAACGTGACTGGAATGGTACCATCAGGCGCCATTTTTCTTCGGAGGAAGAAATCACGAGTAAGATTCTCCACTGAGAAATAGTATTCACTAAAATAAAACATAATTTGTTATGGCTGTAGAGTGGACTCGGACGTATGTGATAATAATCTAGATATACATTTGCTTCTTAATGTAGTCCTTCAGCATGGCCGCATCAATGTTGAGGTAGTTTAATGGACTGGCATTGTAGTAGTATCCGCCAAGGTAAGGCATGATATACGACTGCGCCGCTGGCAATTTGGAGAAAGCCGCGACAGCCGCTGTGACCTGATGGGGCAAAGGTAAGCGCTGTGGGTGAAGGACAGGTTGCATAGCTGCAGAGGGCATGGAAGGAGGAGGCGGTGGCACAACACGTATCTGTGTTAGCAGCACAACCCCAGACAAGGACGAAAAACAAACCAAAACAAGAGAAAGTAACGTAGATGGATGAAACGAGAAAATAAAAGCAACCCAAAGATGACGATTTCAAGCGAACGCGGAAATAAATTATATATGCACGCGTTTAAAATCGTTTACCACATTGTTACATCGTCCAAACCAAAAATACATATGTATAATAATAAATTATGTGATGAATAATTATGATTTATGAGTGCGTGCGTGAATGAGAAATCAAAGCGAGACACAATGATCGATGATTGCAAATAATATAAAAAATGAGGAAAATCAACATGAAAAATTTTTTCACATGAAGTTTGATTCGTTAAATAATAATAATAATAATATAATTAAAAAGGTATTGGTAAAGAGTGTATAGTGAAACAGGATTGGAGCGGATAGGATAAATAAATTTGAAATTAATTTTAATGAAGAAAAAGCCTCGTTAGTATATTAAATTGAATAAAAATACGACCTATTTTAGTTAGTATGTCAGGTATAGGCATACCAGAACCCAGAACTTATAAAATTAAAGTTTTATGTAAGCAGTCATAGAAAGTAGTTCAACTTTAATTTGTGAATAAATGAATTACCATTATCGATAATCCTTGAGTGATATATTTTTAGTTATAAGACTAATGTTGGCTCACTTTCAATGACTGATTAAATTTGATCAACAACCCTTAAAGAAATCAAACCCTTTTGTTTTCACATAACAATACACTGTTAATCAAGATTAAAATATATGCTATATATGTAACTAATAAAATTATCATGAATTTGATTGAGTTGCAAACTTTCATTGATGCTAATAACGCATTCCAAGGTTAGTAAATTATGACATCTTGTTGAGTCAATAAAAAATAATAATAAACGATTATCGTTTTTTAAACATGGTTGAAACAGCATTAAATATGACCATAGCGATGGAGTGAATTAACTGCAGTCAGTTCTAAACATCTCTGAACCATAAGTTTCCTAATCAAAAAATTAGATATGCATACACTACACATTTGAGCTATGACTTCTAAGAAGTAACTGGAACTCATTCGTGTCTACAGATAAAACATAGGTCATTTATCCTGAGAGAAAATAAAGTAAAAGCTATGGATACACAATGTAATGATCTCGATTTTTCAATATACCAAAGGAAGCATCATTAAGATTTTACTTAAAAAATCATTTTTTAATATTGTAACAAATCAATATATCTCAATGGATAAAATCTAAAAGCATTGCTGGAATAAGTGTTAATCTTCAAGGGGATGATTTAAAAAAAACAATTTGTTTTACACCTTAACTTTTTCTTTTAACCTCATTCAAAAAATAACATAGACAATCATTTTCAATTTACCAGTAATATGTTATCAATGACTTCTGAAACTAAATTACATATGATACAACAGGTATGCCTATACTCTATTAATATCCTTAATTTATAAAATAACCTTCCACCAGATCACATTAATATGTGATTTAATATATCTTTTCAATGTAACATCATTGAATTTTATTCATGATTCAAGCGAAACCAATGATTCCATATATATATATCCAAACTTGACTTCCAATAGCATGAATGATACATGAAGTTCGATAATAGATATTGCATACCTGAGAAAAGTCTTGTCTATATTCAGCGAGCAGAGGAACTGGTATTCGTCGACTTTGATGATTCAGACTTCCTCGACCCCTATATCTACTTCCTCTACCTAAAATTTGATCAAATTATACCATTATAAATAAATAATGAAACAATCGAACAAAAAGTCGTTAGAAAAAATACTGACTAGGTCTATTATATCTACCGCCCCTAAGAGTTCCGCCTCTGATTCTCCAGTCATCCCCATTGAGAGAATGGGTATCTGAAACGCGAGTTAAGCATTACTTATTATAATTAATCATTAAATCTTACCGCAACACAAAATCTACAAACCGTTGTCTTTTGGGTTTTGCGTTCCACGTGGAGACCTGTCTCTTTTGCCGGTGCGTTTGACGTCAATGTCCAACGGTAGCCATTTGTGTTTGGCTACTTTACCGGCCTTTGTCGCCTTTTCGTTGCTCTTCTCGTTTGCATTGTTATTGTTTACGGTAGTGTTAGTGGCGGCAGTGGTAGTAGTGTTAGCGGAGTCTGTCTCCTTTTTCTCCTGTGACCTTTGCCTTGGAGATGTCACTTCCTGTTAATAATATTACGATGCATTATCGGCAGATTATTCATATGTAAAATATTTAGTAAACAATTAAGTACCTTGTTATTCACAACGGGCGTATGATTTTCGGTAGTTAGCGCCGATGAGACATTCGTAGCTGCCATTGCGGTTGCTGACGGTGGCGCTCCGCCAAGCGTCGGCCAGTCTCCAATGTCAGAGAAGTCACTAGCCTGTAATTTAAAAAATATTTTTATATTAGGTAAAGTGGTATTATTATATATCAGATTTTTTTATGGGTCTACCGTGATAATTATTAAGTAATTTTGATAATACGAAATATACCTATAAGCAAAGGAGCTTATGATACAACTTCAAAAAAGTAAAAAAAAAATGTTTTAACTGTTTTTGTAAGCATGGAAACAACAGCCACTTTTTTCTACATAAAACTTCTCCAAAAAATGAATCTTGCAAATACCTCTGCTAAGTTCGTTATTCATCCTGATCTACATATTAAAAATGGCAGCAATTCAAAAAGCTCGAAAAATAAATTTTCAAAGAAAAATGTAAAATTTGATAAAAAGAAATCTACCCGTTTTTTTTTGCTATAAACATACAACTTTTAGTAATTTCTAAATGGGAAATTTAAAAGTAACATTAATAGATAGATATTTAATTTTATGTTGAATAACTTACACTAAAATAGACTGACATTATGATGGAATGACATTGAATGGCAAAATTAGTATAAAAAAACTAGGAAATGGCCAGAGGTTTTTATTAATCAACTAGTAACTTGACTAGTTCAGTTATAGACGGTTTGACAGTTCTGTAATTTCGTACTATTCAATTAGTTGTACTCCCCAATACTATTAACAAAAAATGCAGAGGCCTGCGCGATGTGAAAATTTAGATAGATTTCGATAGAAACTACTTATTGCAGAAGATCTCATGTGGCAACTTCCATCAAAATCAATGCAGTTTCTCCGATTATCACCAAGTAAAAATGTTTATATACACATAAATATCAAATAATAATAAAAATATGTTGGGAAAACATGTTATTACCACTGAAGCAAATACCCTACAGCCCACTAAAAATGTATACGATTTTTCTTCAATGATTACGTCGGATTAGACAATTTTCACAGTTACAAATCAAATGATTAAATACAATGTAAAATTATATTTATATTTTAAAAATACTTTTAATGCAGAATGTCTTTGAAAAAACAAAAAAAAACATATTAACATAATTTAAAAACAGGTCATTTAAATTATTAATAAGGAAAATATAATGATTTTAAGTCACAGTAGCTCTACGCCACTGCACTAATGTCACTATCAATCTAAGTGTCACATTATTGATTGGCGATTAGCGAACATCGTAAATATTTCTCGAGATAAAAATAAACTATTTGCTAAATGTGCACATACTTGCAGAAGCGGAATGTGCGCGCAAAGCTTTTTTTACTGCATAAAAAAACAGAGTGATAAAGGTTAGCGGTTGATAACTCTCGTAATAGCACACAACATAACAGGTAGCGGCTGATTAAGTATTTGTATAGTTTTTATTTACCATATTGAATAATAACGAAAAATCGATAAGACGGCCATTTTGAAAAAAAATTAAAAAAAAACATAACCTACAAAAGAACGTTCGAGCACCATTTTGAATCGTGGGAAAAAAGGATCAAGGTGTTGCCATTCGAGAAAAACGTGCGAGAAAGGGCGAAACCGGCGCGGTGTGTTTTTCACTTTCGTTAGAACATATGGGTCGCGAGCGTCACGTTTGATATTGAAAATACGAAGCGGCGGGGCGAGGTAACAGTCGGACACGCTGTTACAGTGTTACTAAACACGTTTTTCGACATATTTCGTCGATCGGACGGATAGACGGACACGTTCAAATATTTGCGTACTATTGCCACACGCGCGCACGACGGCGATATGCGATATCGGTTTTGCGTTATCGCGCTGTCGAGTGGCCGAAAATTATTTTTCCGTTGGCAACACTGCGTGAACGCGCGCGGAAAACAAACGAGCTAATCATCTCGTGTGACCTTGAAAAAATTGAACGCCGAAGGGACGCCGGCGCATTGTTTCCTATGTAACGGGCGAATTTAGATCGGCCGACGGCAGTTGCGTCACGCGAGAAGGCGGGCGCGCAAGACAGACGACACGAGATTAAATAATCGCCATTCAGACGCGAGAGCGCAATTGACGGCGACGCGAACGGCGCGTTCTCGCGCAAAAAATCCGGAAAATCGGTCTTGGGACAGGTCGCGCACCGTCCCGTTTGAATAACGAATCGTCCAAATACGACCGCTCAATCTCGACCATCGCCCGTGGATCGGATTTTGAATTTTTGGCCGCGAGCTCTGCGCGAGCGGCCACGGACCAAACGGCAAAAATGACACGCAATATTCTACATAAATTGATTTTAGAGTCTACTTTCCGTAACACATAATATTTATTAAACCGGGCCACACAGCTCGCGCGAGACGTCATTAGGGAGAGGGATAACAAATACATCAACAATTCTAGCGCGCCCCTTCGTTATAACCATAATATACACATGCATATTACAAAATTATTAAATAAATTTAAAATCGACATTGAATTAGAAAGCTCTTTAACTACCTTGTATGTAATGTTACAGATATATGTATTGGTAAAAACTTACTAAAGGTGTTTGATTTCGCAAAAATGGGCGGAGACAAAACAAGATTGTAACGCATAGACATATTTAGAGGCAAAAATTGCATTGAATTTGAATTTTGTTCGATAAGAGTGTAAAAACATCACGTACCGTCGCCGTCATTGTGGGAGCGCTAAATGAGTCATATCCGAGTACTCCTCTACGATACTCAAAAGGAAAATAATAAATTGCTACCGTTTTTATAGTTTAATTTCATTTTCACTACCTCCCCCCATCTCCTCCCAGGAACTGATAGTAATAAATATGCCTAAATAGCTCGACGGTCACGTTGTTGACCATGACCTACTATACCGCGACTAATGGATCATGTCTACGCTCGATAATTTCTCGATCAGGTTTTCCCAGTTTTTTTACTTAACATAACCAGACGTAGGCAAATTTTCCTACAACAGCGAATAAAATCGCAATTTAAGACCGGATACAACATTTGGATGAAGGGCTCGCATTGAGAATAATTTACACTGCGAACGGGACACAGCATAAAATATGATTTCTCGGTTGACACGATTTATAATGGAATAAAAATAAAATTACACCTTTTTTCAGAAAAGGTTTCCTTGTAATTAAAATTTATTCGAAGAAATTCGCGCCAAGGAAAAAATATTATACCTACTCATTTATAATGATCTGGTCAAAAGTACGAGCTTTATTTATCTTTAATAGAAGTAACTTACAGTAAAATGAATTACGGAGAGGGGGACTACATCTATACTCCGTTACTTTTAAGTCACTTTGAGGTCTATTCATTTCGGCATTATTCATAAGTTAAAAAGACATGACAACTTTGGGTGTATGACTCCCCCCCTCTCCCCACCAATTTGCTCTAAAGTAGAAGATGCGGATATACGTTCGATATACTTATCATTACTCCTTCCTATATTTAAAACAAATTTAGGGAAATTAGAAATGGTACTATATTTTTTTTATGTTGAAATAGTGAAAGTTTTAAGCTATCAAAATCAATAATTTATTAATCGTTATACGAAGTCATAATAATCGTTATACGTTATGTGAAATACGCAATAAGCCTCAAAGTGACTTTGTTAAATGAAACGAAATATACAAAAAGTCGCTACTCCTCCGTTTGATGTCAGCCACCGCCGCACGCATGTACACATGCACCGAAACAATTAGGCGCATGCGCACAATGCGCAAGCATTGTCTTATGTTCGTGCCTTTTTAGTGTGATAGACGTGCTAGTTGGGTGATCTGAATTGTTTAGGTGCGATTAAGAGGGAATTATTTTAAGAGATATGTGCATTTAAATAAATGCTTTGTTCCATAAAACGAATTATTTGTGCATGTATGTAAGGTGACTCTTCGGAAAGGGATTTTTGCAGTTGCTCGCTCGCACCTAATCCGTCCTGTAACAGTGATGCACAAACAATTCGTTTTATGGAACATTTCTTATATACTACTTATTTAAATTGTTTTATTTTAGTGCTTTCTCGCCATGATGACTACCAATCTCAAAACTTTATTTATGACAGTGCATAATGATGAAACCGCAATGGAATTCTTGCGGAATTTTAACATGAAGAGTGAAATTTTGTACGAAGAGACACGAGACGAAAATTTAATTTTGTAGTTCAAGAGCGCCCTAATGGCGATGTAATAAACGATCCTTTAGAACATGGTTTCCCAAACTATGTTCCGCGGATCCAAAATAGGTGTTCCGCGGAGTCTAAATAGATATTTCACAAAAATTTGGAGTAAATTAAAAAAATTGTTAGTCTTGCTAATACGTAAAAATTGTTCATAAATCTGATAAAA
The DNA here is from genome assembly GCF_051122295.1 of Plectrocnemia conspersa. Lineage (NCBI taxonomy): Eukaryota > Metazoa > Arthropoda > Insecta > Trichoptera > Polycentropodidae > Plectrocnemia > Plectrocnemia conspersa. Next base: position 23,092,682 of record NW_028277175.1, read on the forward strand.
AAGCTTGAAACTATTATAATTGATTGCGTTAAAACAGGATTGGGTGTATACTTTTGGAAATATACATGATTTAAATAAAATGTGCATAAAAATGAATCGATTTTCTTGTACATTAATTTAGTCTGGTTGCTTACAATACAGATTTTTTTCCATTTTGACAAAAAAAAATATTACGAATTTACATATTATTCAAAAACTACCCATGGATCTTTGGTTGAAAATAGGAAATTTGACAAAAGAAAGGCCAAATACTTCTACTGATACATACATCATCGAAGAAGAAAATAATCCAAAAACTGAGAATATAACTGCTCAATATTATGCCTGATATAAAAAAATTGTAATTTAAGAACCCAAAATCATCAGAGTCATTAGGAGTTTTATTTATTTGAATTTTTATGTTTATGAAATAAATGATATTACTATTATGAATTACCCAACCTAAAAAATAAGCTAAGTGTTCCGCCAAAGTTTTCGGATTTGCCAAGTGTTCCGTCGCTGAAAAAGTTTGGGAAACCCTGCTTTAGAATATCCATAGGAATACGGTAATTTCATGGATTCGTATTTGGCCGAGTTAATGTGGAGAACGACATTAACAAAGCAAGGCGATTCAATTTAACCCAGCAACTTAAAAGAGACTGTCCACATGCCACGTATGAGCATTACTGAAAATTGTAATCCATCTCGAAGCAGAATAATTGTTTGGTGCCATTCCAAACGGTACCAAAAATTAGGGAACTCGGTATGAAATTGTACTGTTTACTCGCTATTGAATATCATGTAAACAAAATTACAAAACATCGATTGTTTTTCGGGCAAAAATTACCTTATCCATTAATCCAGAAAAACACTGACAAAACTTCAGGTTCCTGAACAAAACGGTGCGAAATAGTTAGCGCAAATATATACATGCTACTTTTATTTATAGTATATAATAGGATACCACCCTTCCCTTCCACCCTTCATAATAAGCAAACAAAAAGTCGCCCGTGTCTCTCGATAATACTGTTCTAGATACTATTTCGAATCGTACCGCTCGAATTTTGGTCCGCAGCGGCGCCGACCATTGTCCACGCTGTAATACGAATTTTTTGGCCGCAACAACCCAGCGCGGGCGGGCATACAACACTGTGCGGCGTCCGAAAATACGCGACGGTGGCTATGTTTACGTTCGCGTTGGCAACTTCGGGGGACGCAGGAATGCGACGCGCGAATCGAAACTGTCGAAATTACGGAGCGCTCTGCCAGCCTATTTAGACAGACGCGAGAACGCGCGCGATGGCAATAAAAATATTTATTTAATTATTTAACTGTGTTGTATGTGTGTATTGTGTGCACTCATAACACAGGATATTGATACAGATCTCATCGCGTAATTATTAGACGCCGGGCATCGTGTCGCGAATACGCCCCGCCCCTTCTCGTATTCCGTCAACCGCATGAATTTATTTGGATTTTTTTATTAGTATTAAAAATATTAATTAATAAAAATAATACTCGACTGTAAATGGTAAATTTTACATAGAACGGTTTGGACATTACATATGACTAATGAGCCATCAATTATTGACATGAATTGAAGGTGTTAATTAATATAAATAAAGTTGTATTGTTATTATTATTATACAGATTGTATTGCTTGCATGTTACAAGTCAGTATTTTTATTACTGCAGTCCAGACCATGACCTGCATTACATACAAATCATTGAAACAGGTACAAATTCAGCTACATGTGTTTTAAATACAAAATTTTTATCCGCTTTAAGCTTTGGATTATCCGGGCTCGGATTATCCGTGCGTCAACAACGCTTCGAAATTGTATAATACAGCGATTTAGAATAGCGCAATATTTTTTTTCTCAACGCATATATTTCTTTATTTTATTAATTTAGTGTAAAGTTATAATCTCGTCTACAAAAATGTTAAATAGGTAAGTGGTACTTAAAGAATGCCAAATTAAAATACTATCCATACATAGACCAACCGAGATTCGAATACACCGATAAAATACCTGTTAAGATAAATCGTACTTATATTCGAAAAACAAAAATCACAGTATATACTACACTAAGCGATACAAAAGCGATTAATTCTGACTGTTCCCTTTTTCTCTAGGAATGTTATTATCGGAGTTAATAATTTTATTTATTTTCTTGAATCGGCTATTGAATGTTTTTACAATTATGCACGATACATACGACCGATCCGCAAAGTTAAGAAATAAGAGCGAATTGGGTACTTGACGTCCATTTTTATTATGATTATGTATAATTTAACACATTTTTTTTATTTATTTAATAAAATTATAATGATCATATTTTATGATGTAAACATTAAGCAAATTGTATTTTGGATTAATTAACTTTAAAATAAATTTAATTCAAATGGATTCATTACTATGATTAAAAAAATGGGCAAAGTAAAATTCACTGCTGCGGTCAAATAGGAATAAATATTAAACGAGTAAAGAGCTGGGGTCTTTAAGTTTCCCCACCGTCTTCAAGTTTCCATACCATTCCATTACATTCGTGTATGTGAGGAAGAACTGATATAAAAATTGCATCTAAGAACCATTTATATTTTAAAACTACGTAATTTTCGAATGAATTTTACTACAACCGACAAGATAGAGCAATGGTGTACATCATTGACTAACAAATTAATGGCCTGGGTTCGAATCCCATACGAACCCTAATGTTTTTAAATTGTATTGTGTTAGATCAGAATTAGTGATTATTCTATAATTAAAATTCCGGTCGATCATCACAGATTAGATATTCCTAATCACACGGATGAACATCGTGGTGATTAATTAATAATTAAAATCGAGTTAGATCAATATAAATGGTTTGAAAAATTTCTAATAAAAAGTTAAATTAAGTTCGAAAAAAATACAAATAACATTTTTAAAGTCAAATTTTGGGCGTCTTTATCTCAATGATAAAATTTCGCTCTTTCGATATAATGCAAATAATACATTTTTGATGCTCGTAATTATTGCATTTGTATTTATACGTGTAATAGAAAAAAACAGCGTTGTCATTTAATTTGTTGTCTTAACCTTAAGTTTAAAGACCGATACGTTAGTGCTCTGCGCATATGCAGAATGTTTCGTGGACCAATTTAATCTGCTCATATCACAAAAAAATCGATTTATTAAATTTAATAAAATGTGTTGTATACATCATTAGACACCAAAATGATTAAAAACATCAATAAATTAAAATTTGAATTATGAATAACAACTATAAGTAGATAATCATTTAAATGATAATATTTTATAAATAACATACATAGGTAGACATAATTTTTAATTTGAAAAATAACTATCTACAAGCCATACTATCGATGAACTTTATTGTTTAATATGATGAAGCAAAATATGGTTTAGTTAGTTATCAGTACTCTCACCATACTTCCGGTGGAGCTTTTTAAATAAATTGATGCTTTTAATACATTTAAAAAAGATATAAAAAAAAACACCCTTCGCGAAATTACGCCCATGTAATATGCACGTTAACACATTACTCCTAATTAATAATAAATAATAATTTAGACTGAGAGTGGTTTAGAGATTATCTATTGAAAGCAATGTCATGATGATCACATATTAAAACACCATCAGGTGAATAATCGATATATAATATAATTGACATTTATTACATAATTTCAGTTTCAGGCAAGTGACGGAATAGTAATTTCGCGACTAGAGATCCGGCGTGTCCGGTAATTACGTTCAATATTATGTCCATACCTTATGGTTGATGCGCTGCTTCGACGATTTGACGATTGTCGGCTTATGGTGGTGGTGTTGCTGCTGCGGCTGCTGTTGATGCTGTTGGTGATGCTGTTGGTGATGATGATGCTGCTGCTGTTGCTGTTGTTGTTGTTGCTGCTGCTGCACCGTCGCCGGCTGGATAATCGCAGCTGCGTTTTGGATCTGATTCGAGTCTGCGAATTCCGAAAAGCGAAAACAAAAAACTGCAATCGACCTTGACATTTGCACGCGCGCGCCGAAATCGAAAAGCACTCACCGTTCGCTTTGACTTGCTGCTGTGGCTGTAGCGGAGATCTCTTCTCCTGCTGGACGGGCGGCTGGCCGGTGTTGTTCCTCACCTTATGGCCAAAGAAAAATTAAAAAAAATAAAATTTGACACAAGAACAACATGGCCGTCGATCGGTTTTTTCTACATGGGGGGGCACTTTACCATTTTAATCGCATGCGGATAACGACAGTTTGGTTATGCGGCGAGAGAGTAAACAAGGGCCGTTAGGCGACCGGCCTTGGGGAGCCCCCACCCCGGGCGCCACTTTCACCGGCGGCGGGCCCACGTGACGACATAACCTCAAAGGCGGCAGCGGGGCCGACGTGCGAACTGCGGTGTCGCGTACGTCAAAAGCGCACAGCGCAGATGGGACTTGAGTTGCGCTACGTCGACGCTACGCGGCGACACCGGCGCTCCGAGTACGCACTGCAGGGTGCGAGTGGGACGGCGGCAGGTCGCGTGCGATTTTTCCGCGAGCGGATTTTCAATCGAAGCCTCGAAAGCGACGGTTCCAGCAGAAAAACTAGACGCTGTGTTGCCAGCGCGACGAAACGTAAACACGGGACGGGAAAATGGCGTGGGGCGCGAAAATTTGAAAAACACATGGTCGACGATATTACGATTCGTGAAAACAAATATATGTATACAAATTTCCATATAATAATTATAATTTATTATTTATGATTTGCTATACTCGACCTGTCATCGCATTCGACTTTTTCTAATCCAATTTTTTATGGCAAATTTACGTATATTATCTGCAACTTAATCTACAAGGTCTTAGATATATTCCATAGCTACAAGTTCGTATCATTAGATAATAAATTAACCTAAAAAGTATCGACATATTAAATAATATTAGCGGAAACATTATTTTTGCAGAGAACTCGAATACTTGAATTAGAAAATGGTTAGTAACGTGCTACCTTTTCATCAATATTATATGGTATATGATAAGCTTAAGGGTAAGTGTATACATATAGATGAGAAAAATATTTCACGATCAGAGCCAGTCATGAAACATAAACCACACGATAAAAGCAGAATTACTTACAATATTAATATAATCAATCTAAGATCTACTAATATTACCAAATATGAACATGTTTAAGACTACTATCAACATAATAATATTTAGTTTTCAATATTTTTATCGAGAAAAATAGTCATTGCGATTTCATACAAACTACCGTAAATGTGTGATAAATCGCTTTTATTGCATTTTAACTATAATTTTAGAAAGCAGGACAGTAATAAAAAATACATTTGGAAACAATTTGGCAAAAGAATCGGTATTTTTAAAAGAACGGTTACTGACTTGTGATTTCTGAACAGATTATATATATTGATGTATATGTAATAAATATTTTTAAAAGTAAATTCTACATAGCTTTTAACAGCCTCACAAAACGTGTCAAATGACCTTTCAAGTGTCATTAAATTTGGCTCGTATTTTTCGAGTCAGAATATATATTAGATGGTCAGAATAATTTTTATCAGTAGGCAATTATGTCATCGTAGTGTTTTTATTGCTGTAACGTTAAAGATTGGTGCAGCTGGTCGATCTGTCGTTCACGTATCGCACCAACACGGAATCAGCAATGTCAACAGAAGTTTAACTACTCTTTCCATTTCGTGCACCACTGCCGTTAAAAGTACTAGGGCCCTACGAGTCCAACCCTTATGGGCGGACACCCAGCTTGTGACGGACGGATAAGCACTATACATATATATACATCTCTAACGTGATGTAACGATATTTGCTTCAGGGAGCAATAACATATTTTCCGAACATAAATTGTTTTATTATTTATTACGTTCATATTTGGATTAGAAATAATTATTCACTTCTACGAAATAACTGTTAAAGTAAAATAGCCTAAATTTTTCGGTTTAATATCTCATTATTTTTTTGGAAACTGGCGGTTTGAAGTGAACCCGAAAAGTTCGCATTGCGCGGTCACTACAAGCGTCACTTTAATGTGCCCTAAACAACAATATTAATGATTTTTTTCATTGACGTCTATAAAAAATATACCATAAATAAATAATATATTGATCTTCGGATTGCATTATATGCTTGATAAATAAAATATGATATAAGTACTATTTTTTATTTTAAAATGGCAATTACTATCTTAAATAAAATTAATATTTGCTATTAATTAAATACTGCAAGAATTACGTGTATTTGAACGGTATTTTATTATAAGTTCGATTACATTTGCAGACCTGAAAAGTTATTGCAAATGTGTATGATTTAGTTTTAATATTAATTACAAAAAATATTTTCTTTGTATATTTATGTGAGGTAGGACTGCTAAGGTAAACTTAAGGAACCAGCTAACCGTAATCCGACCGTTATGAAAAAAGATCGCGTTCCAAAAAGTTTAGAAAACACTGTACTAGATTACGTAATTTTAATTGTACTTACAATTAAATTACCTGTGACATATTATTTAACAGAAATAACAAATACTAAAAAAATATTGTAAAATTGATCGCTGTGCCACAAAATAAAACGCAACATTTACTTTCAACTAAAAACCATTAAGATAAAAAAACTGCGTATTTTTATCTCGAGGTGGAATTTAAACTTTTTCAAGTTAATGATAATTAAATCATTTATGTTTAGCATATACTGATCTAAATTATCACATATAGCCAATGTTTTATTTCCGCTCCTAAAAACATCGAAGCGGATTGAAACTTTGGAAATTTTGTCACATTAATTTAAATTATTGTCGGACATAAATTTGGATTAATGTTTTTACAAATTATGGCGATCCGTCAGCAGAACTAATGATCTTTTTATATGAACATTAAATAAAAAATAAAGTCTTGAACAAATCATTCAAGGTATACTATAATAATATATTATATATAGTATAGTATAATAATTTACTCTTGAATGACATATAAGCAAATGTAAGGGATTTCCAATAACAATAAAAAAACCCAGATTAAGCTATTGCTTGAGAAAGATATCAATAACGATCTAGTCCGAGTGGTTCAACAATAAGCACAATTCTTAGAGGTTTGACAATAATGAAATTATAATGATCAAGAAAATAATTACTACAGTTTCGAAGAAACATTTCGATTATAAACGATATGTATTAACATACCAAACTAACACGTTTTTGTCTTGCAATCATGTGCTATATTTTACATAAGGAGAATTGTGAGTCAAATAATCGGAAGGCAATCAAACATCCTGTTTCGAAAATTGCTTGTTGACCAATTAGTCGGTAAACCGGGTATTACACGTGGTACCCGCGCTATGAAAAAATATAATGGTTTATATAGTATATAATGTGCGTGTGATAATATTTTCTAAACATATAAATAATATTTGAACAAAAAATATTAGTTGTGAAATGATGGTCACCCTAATTCACTCATATGCGCGTAATTCGCAAGTCAATAGAAAAAAATATATGGTTTTATACGAATCTATTGATTCAAGTACATTTTATAGTTTTCGAGATGAGTGTTATCCGGATTCCCCAATGCGTCACATAATATTTACTCACATACATTTATACAGACTGTAGTACACTTATTAATGTAATACCCCAAAAAACGCGAAATTATTTTGTAAAATAAAATAAACATTAATAAAATGAGAAATACATCTAAATGTGCATCATCACGTTAACGTCCTGGCCGCGACGTACAGAAATAAGGGACGCGATCGCGATTTTATGACAGAAGTGTGACAAATGATGCGAGAGAAACCATTAGTCACGATTTTTTTCATTTATCATATTTTTTTATTTACAATGTAATCTTTCATACGAAAAATGTGGGAAATCCCACAATCTATCTTTACAGTACGCCATGGTAGTAGAACTTTTAATAACAATTGTAGTGCTTGGATTTTTTAATATAATTGAATATTTATTATATATCAACAGTTTTTATTCCAGTCAATAAACTTTCAACTATAAAAATCGATCTAAAAGTATCAGAATAAACTGTTTTTCTGCGTCATTAAATGTTAACGAATATGTCAGCATTTAAAAATCGTTCGATCCAATTATGCTGAACATATGCCCTTGATGATAATTAACTACATTATAACATTATTTTATATTTAGCGAATAAATCTCATTTTTCAATTTTTGCGCGACCGGTACTAAATATCCAATCGATTCTCAACGAAATTGGATGGTAGCAAATTTTTAATGAATACAATACCTCTACCATACTTCGTATGTGAGCGAAATTCTATGATACATTCGGCAGTTCAAAAACAATAAATCCAATAATTAACCATTTAGAGCTAGCTATTATTACAAAAAACCTATACGAATTTAAAATCATCTTTCAGTTCAAGAGCAAAACAAAATAATAACATCTGGTAAAAGACATTTTCGAGGTTACTAACGGTCTTACTACATATTTTCTGCAGATGTCTGGTTCTGAAGATGTAGCGACTGCTTTTCTAATTTATTTGCGGATCAACTCAACCCTTAGTTTCAGCGAGAAATTTTACGATTCCAAATAGATTACGATCAATATATTAGGTAACAAGCTCCACCCGAAGTATTGTGATAGTTCTGTTGAAATGTATAATAAATATGTTGATAATCAGCATGTACAAAAATAAACTACCAAACCACATTTTGCTTCGTCATGCAAAATTAATTATGAGTATCATAGAACACAATTTTCCAAAAAAGTATAACTCATTATCTACTAATAGTTTTAAAATATCATGAGAATCTACTCCATTCAGAGAAAATGAATCTAAAGTTTGTCACATTTTGAACTCTTATAACCTAAGTCACTGTAATTTTCCATTTTTGACATGCCAAATTATCGAAGAGTGATATAAATGCTATGCAATACTAGAAAAAACATTGAGTTTGCCGCAACACGAAGCTTTCTTTCATTCATTCAGAATAATCTTTATTCTTTTAACGTCCTCCGTTGACCCTGGCGAGTAGCCAAGATTAGGACGGATGGCAGTGCTACAATAGTTAACCCATTTTCATCCGACTGGTAAATATTTGTTACGGTCGATTAACTCTCGATTGGTTTTACTCAATTTTTAACTGTGCATAACAAACACATAACGCTGATAATGGTGCATATTGATCGAGCACTCGGAAGGGAATCTCGCGACTGGCCGAAGAAAACGGGAACGTCCTTTGTGGACGGTGGAAAGTAGATTCATTTCGACGGTACCTGGACACCGTCTCTCGCCATCGACGCGTCGCTAAACTGCATCTCGTCACAAACGATACGTCACACAAATAAACAGTTTAAATATAATTTCGAAAAGCAAAAAACTCTACGATTGTTGCCAACTTTTTCACGAAAACTACATGTATAAATACATGCAGTCTCCGGTGAGACTAGAGACTGTGTGAGATTTGATTCACGTTCGAACGCGTTAAGAAACTTTGGACACGGATGAAAACCAATCGAAGTTTATCTAAATTCAAAATTATACGCTCGCAATTTAAATGTAAGAAAAAATACATTTCTTACACATTGTGTACTTTATTTTTGAGAGATAAGAATGGAATGTCGTCACTCGGACAATTACTTTTATAATCAGAAAATTAGTATCACACGTATAGATAAATCAGAAAAACGGAGGCTTTAGTGTGCCTGGTGTATCGTTATCTTTGAAACATTTTATTTCATTAAAATACCAAACTATAATTGTCAGAGTCCATTGAACATTTTTGCAACAATGAATTCCATGTGACAAATATCAGAGTATTAAATATATTCAAAGTAGAAACAAGTATTAGAAACTACAATTTGCAAACGTTACATAATAGAGAAAGTATCAAAGTTATCAACGTCAAAAAAATGACCTCAAACTGGTCGTTCATATGTCGAATCACATCCATTCCCATATAAAACTCGGCTATACCATGTAACATAGAGGCAAAAATTATAAATATATGGTTACTCAATTCCGCACTCTGCTTTTATGTAAAATTGTTTCAGCGCTGAACAGAATACAAATATTGATTCAATCTCGTCGGAACAACAATAATACAAATCAAGGCGGCTAAATTGAAAACATGTCAGTAAAAATTTAGTCTCAAGTCATCTATCAGTATACTTTATTTACAATGGTGACCAAAGCGTGACCTTGGAAATATGCCAATTCGCTTACATGTGAAGATTGTGTGTTTTGGCGGTTAAAAGTGCAGTCATCGGAGTAATGATGGCAATTACATAAAACAAATTAGAAATTTTGTACAGACATAAAAGTTATGGTATTTGATTTTAACAAAATGATGTAGTCATATAGATATAAATCAATCAATATGTACTTATCTGCAAGGCACGATATTATGAAAGAGAATGGGAGATACTTATGTTTAATATTCGATTGATTTACTTATCAATTGAGAGAAGATAACAATGTTTATCATATACACTTTTGGAATTGAAATCTAAAACGATATATTTAAGACATTTAATCACTGGATTCTAATAATAAATATAGTATTTAAACCAAGGACATAATAGACAACAGTTTTAGAATGGTCAGATAAAATAACCATCTACTAAAACAGCCCTCACATAAAAATGGTCTTACAATCTTCATAATTAACTTTTTGCAGACATCGGACAACAAAAATCGACATATTTTGAAAATTACGACAACAATTCGTTATCTGGCCTACTCTCTAGATCTTATGCTGTTAGATTACCGTATTTCCAGATTGAAATTTTATTATTTACTTAAAACTATAATAAATTAAGATATATACAGAGAAAAAATACATACATATATAGTATTATTGAATAAATTTTATTAAACAGGGAATTATTTTGAGATATATGTGCATTAAATTAAATACTTCCATAAAACAACTTTTTTGTGCATTTATGTAAGGCAGCTTTTGTGCCTTTTTATGCAATGTAACTCAATGTAACTCCTTTTTCTTCGAAAAAGTATCCTGCAACTGCAACGAATCCTTTTTCTTCGAAAAAGGATTCGTTGCAGTTATTTATAAGGCATTCACTGTACACGTGCACCAATACTCGCTCGCTCGCACCAAATATGTCTAAAAATAATGCGCAAACAATTCGATTTAAGGAATAATTATTTTATATATTGCTCATTTATATGTATTGTCCTCTTACTAAGTAAAGATAACCCAAATAGAACAAAGAGAGTACGGAAGATATGTATGTCTTTGCAAAGATGAATAGTTTAATTATGTAAAATTAAAATATTTATATTCCGTATATACATATATCAGCATTTTTGATGCCATATTAGAAATATTTTTACTAATGTTTTTAGTTCATCATTAAGTAAAATGTTTGTAATTTTATCTTTTGAAAAGAATTCCCGTGAAATCGCAGGATCTAGCCTATAATTTCAGTACGATTAATAAGAAGGGATTTCAAGAAATCGTAGAAAAGACATAATTATAGCATTGTCGAGTCAAAGTATAAATTAGTATAATATAAAAAATTAAAGCATGAAACGTCTTAGTTTATTTACGATTGTTTTTATGAAATGTCGTGCAGTCAATGGTTGGCTCAAATGCTACTAATTTTTTTGAAAAATACATAGTCTGCACGGTCACTACTCCCCCGGCAACGCTGCAGATGCAGAATGGACTGCTGAATTTAGAAGAGGCAGACTTCGACGTACGAGTCTCAGATTCCAACAATGAATGAGTGGACCATCAGCATGGTTCAGTATTTCGTGACGCTCTGTGGATTATTTGTAAAAAGACAATCAGTAGTGATTATTACTGCAATTTTAGACAAGCTCCGGCTTCAAATTTTTCCCATGCCCCATCTTCACAAATAAATGGGGTGACATTAAATGACACTTGAGCAGAGTTAGATTTAAGGAGAGTATTTTGAGAAATAAAAAAGTATCTATTAAGTCGTAGGAAATAATTAACACCCACTCGTATATAAACAACGCATTCAGTTATCAATTTTCTACATGTGCAAATTATAATAGATGTTCACTTTCATAAATAGGAATTGAACGAACGAAAAATTTGACAACACGTTTGAATATGGCCAAATTTCGTTGGTCTTAGATAAATTATGTAATGTGAGAGAAACTAGTATTTAAGAAAAATTCGGTCGATGGTCGAAACGTCGACAATGTTAAGACTCGCGTAAAAGAAAAATAAAAATAAAACTAAAAAATATAAAATGGCGAGATGCACGATAATAAATTTGAGGTTATGTTCACCTGCCAGACGTTGACTTTGGGCAGCGGCGCCTCGACGAAGCGCTTGGGCTCGTCCTTGGGTGGCGGCTGCTCCTTAGGAACATCTTTGAAAGGCTGGGGAGGGGGAGGATGCGGATGCGGGTGCGCGTGCGGATGGTGGCGCTCATGGGGCGGAGGCTGACCGCCCGGCTGCGGCGGTTGAGGAGGCTGAGGCGCCGCCTTCTTGTCATGGCGACGCTCCTTACGCTCCTTATGGCCGAGCACCGCGACGAAACCCTCCGCCGCCTCGTCGGCCTCGTCCAGGTTCTCCTTGTTGCTGTCGCCGCCGCGGAAGTTGAGCACGGCGCCGGCGTACGAGGCGCCGGCGCCCTGCTGGGCCTCGGGCTCGGCGGCCGCCATGATCGGCGCGCCTACGGACGCATGGCGCAGCCCCCGGCGGGACGAGGCGAAGCACGTGGTCAGGTCGCGGGCGCGGGGTTGCCACTTGCGGCCGTTTTATGTAATGAGCCGGTCGTCCCTCGGTTCCGCGGACTCTCGACTCCCCGCTACGCCCCCCGAAAACCCAACGCCCGAAGTCCTGCGCCTGAACCGTCGACCGGTACCGGCGGATATTTTCGCGAGCATCTACCACTACGTACTCCCGCACCGTCGACGCATGGCAACACCGGAGGCAACACTGACAGCAGTTTCTCTTCCTATTCCTTTTCCCCTTTTTACACTACCGTTTGTGACTAATCCCTCAGTTATTTCATTCAGTTGCATTTTCACTATAGTTCGATATGTGCATTTTGCAATAGAAACGCGTGCTTATCGTCTAGTTATCTATTGTTTTGTTTATATTATCGTGTTTATACATTATAAGAAAAACATCCAATTATAGAGCTAAAGTATTTTTTTTATAAAACTATAGAAAATTTTCGAAAAAATTCTAAACCCGGTAGTAAATACTTGTATATTGTCGCTTAAATAAAAAACTAGTGAGACCATGATTATATAAAAATATTAAATAAAATATTTAAAACGGAAAATGCAAAGTAATATAAATATTATTTCAGACTGTATGCGTTTACAATACAAATTTACTATAAAAACACATTTTATATAATAATAATATTATTACAGTATGAATCAAATTATCTGGACACGGATTATCTGTGGATAAGACATTTTAATATATTTTTTATATATTAAAAAAAGTATTGCACCCAGTCTTACAAAACAATGTATAATATAATGCAAACATTTGAAAATATAAAATAAACCTGTTGAATTAAGAAAGCTGCAAAACAAAAGACATTCAAGATAAATGTGCTTAAAAATCTTTGTGTTGATTTATATAGCCCGACACAAAGAGATGTATGTATAAATATGAAGATCTTTCTTGCCAAACAACATATTATAAACAAGTGACTACCATGTTTCCATTTATTTTAACCCTAATTTTTACATATTTTATTTAACCCATAACTCAGTTATTATAGAAATGAAACGACAACATTCTTAAAGCCTTTGGTAATGAAAAGAGTGACGAAAGATGATACAATGGTAGAAAAAATACTATACTGCAGTACTGTCCTACTTTTCTTGGCTCACGGGCTACTTTTTCATTTGTAAACATTTCAGAAGTCAATTAAAAGAGCAGGTAATTAAAAATTCAATTATTTTATATCAAATTAGTTTGTTTATATCGAAAAAATAAATTGAAATAAAGTCAAAAATAATTTGTACCTACTTATGCCTGATCTACACTTTCTGGAAGTAGGCCAAGGTTGGCCAAGGACGGATAATATAGTGGGTTACTTCGGTCGAGTTCAGTTCTGCCCGCTCTAAAATCTCTTGGAAGTTGTCCGAGGTACAGAGAACGGGAGGTAAAGTGGGGGTAATTCAGTCGACTTGGCCAGCTTCGAGCGCTTCCGAATATTTTTCGGCATATTTCCGAGTCAAAGGGACCGAAGTCGGAACTGCTCTTTCGAGCGCGAGTGGTGAGATACTTCCCCTTTTGCTCTCTCGCGTGTTAAGTGACGAGAGTGGGAGAAATAATGATATGGTGGTTCGCAAACTGAAATAGAACGAGTAACTCGGTTCAATTTCAGTATGCGCGTAGGCGTCCTACGGTTACCACGCATGGCGAGCGCTGCATCGTGGTCACGTGGGCAATTTATAATACCACATACTACAGTGGGACGCATGTTAACATGTTTTATGAAACTCGACCTTCAACAGACTCTTACTGACATCTTTGAATATTTTAGGACACCAAAAGGGATTAATTATATTTTTGGTAGTATATTCTTCTAACATATATCATTATTATATTTTTTTTCATATAAAATTAAATAATTAAAAAATAATTAGTGGTACTTGATTTTGTTAAAAAAAATCTTTTCCAATATCCTTATGTATTTTCCTAGATCGGTTTATATAAATGTCAAACCATAACGAATTCTTATTTAGACTCGATGGCGACAAATTCTAGGATAGTCACAGATGTGGTGTTCTTATTCTGAAGTATCATTTTTATGCCTTATGGCATTTTGCAAAAGCCGACAAAGATTTTGCGTAAATTGAATATTTATGACCGAAAAGTTTTCATTGATATTGTATTGATGAGTGCCAACACAAACTTTTATAATTATTAGTAGCGTAATTTTAATAATATAACCAATTTAAAAATTTTGATTATTTGGCATTTTTTTCGATCGCGCATAAATATGCTGGCTGTACGTGACAGAAGTTCCATCCGGACGTCATTCATGGTCGCCGTCCGGACGACATATGAAATTTTCGACGGTGTGGTCACTTACTCGAAGTCGTAGATCTCGGCGGACTTCAGTTGTAACTTCGGTTCGGACAACTTCCAGAGAGTGTAGTGCAGACATTAGGCTTACCATTCGTCATGCGAGTTAAATTTATCTACATACATACATACATACTAGCAGAACTGACTCAGAAGTCGGATTTCCGGATTTTTCCTGAGGCCCCACATACTGCCGTAAAGTTTATGTATTTTATAAAATAAAAAATATAATTAGACATACAAATGATGTTTAGTTTTTATGATAATAAATAAATAAAAAATTGAGAATATAATTGATTAAATAATTTATATGCATTAATTCTACGTTTATTTCAAAAGGGGGGGGGGGCTTATATAATATTTACAACATCTAAAAGTAAGTAGTGAGACACTAGAATTAAATTAGCTTAATATTTCATAGTGTCATATACTTTATTAATTATAAGCTATTATTAAATTTTACAATATATAGATTTCGCTTTACACGATTTTTTATATACGATGTCTTCCGTGATGTTATAAAAATCAAGGAAATTCTAATCTGTAATAATCAACTGAAATTATAATTATATGATAATTACAAATTCCAATATCCCCGACAAAATAGAAATAAATTAATAAACTCTAGATTTCATAAGGGTCTTCAGTCCGGGTCTTTTTGGTATTAGGCACCGACTATAACTCTGGCATATCGTGATGGGCAATTATCTGAGGTTTTAGTTTTTAAGTGATGCAGAAATAGTTGGGAAATATATTTTTTGAACAAATAAATTGTGAAACATTTTGCTATCTTTACTTTTTTAACGGAAGTATGTATAGCTAGCAATTTTTCACAATATTTACAATGGCACTATTTTGGAAAAGTGTACAAAATGATCCTTTAATTTTCATATATGTATAAATTATTTAATGATGGCACCAGAAATGTGTTACACATATTTTAATAAACGTTGAAACTATTAAGTAGTACAATATAATTAATTAATGTAATGTAATTAAATAATACAAGAAATATAGAAATTAAATCATTTACACTTAATTAAAATATGGTGGGAATCAGCAATTCAATTTTTTCAAGTTCTTTAATATTTACTATTTAAAAATTTGTTTTATATCTTATATTTTTTATATTTTATTTTATAATTATAATTTTATAATTCTCCGTGTATTTGTTCTGGTTCATGACTCTTAATCATCAATTAACTGTAGTGTCAATTGATCTTAAGAGGAATAATACAAGTGAATAATAAACTGAAGACTGCATTAGTTATGTATCATATATGTATATATAATACTACATAAATTTATAGTCAAATATCATAAATATCCTTTCAAAAATGTTTAAGTGAATAATTTAAAAATTAAAATTTTAAATTCTTCGCACGTCAGTTGACAGCAACAAGATATTTTACCAGTGCTGTCGACGTGTATTGACTTTAACCGTTTTACGAGCGTTTTATGAGATTTAAAAAAGTCATATTGAAAAAATAATTGAAGGAAGTATAATTCCATCTACGGAGAAGAGGCAGAAATTTAAATATAAGATTTGGTTTTATATATTGGTTTTTATTTTTATGGTGACTCTCGTACGCAAAATCTTCGCTCATTACACATATGAAAAAATGTTGCCACATGCGAAATAACTCCCAGCTCGCGAGGAATTAGAGAATTTTTTATCACTTTACCTTATTGAATAAGTGTAGTTTTAATCATATATGTTTATGATAAACCTCAAGAAATTCAATGAAAAATGAAAAAATTCAGCCAGTAAGCGTTTTTCCTTTGTCATGGGCGTGTTTCTTTTTTTTTTATTGTTTTCGATTGTTATTTTTGTGAGCAGTATTTTGTGACTTTTTATATCATTAAAATTATTTCTTCTAAAAATAGAAAGCAGTTTTGAAAAGTAGACAGATTGATATGTAAAAATAAAGAGATAATTTCTCTATGCATGCACAATACATTATAACTATTTTTTAATTTATATCTCGAAAGATTTTGATATGTTTATTTTAAATACAATTAGATAACTCGAAATATGAACATCGGACAAAAGGAAAATAAAGCCTGTAAAATAAATATTAGTGTTTTTAAATTATTTTCAATGTTTTAAATTTAGTCGCCTACAATATGTAATAAGTGACGGCAGTTTCAAATGAACTTGGAGATAAATAAGCACAAACAATAAAAAACAACTTTATTACAAAAACGTAACGTGCAGCAAATCAATTCACTATATGGAAATACTAAGAAACAAACAAAACACGCCAAATTATCAGTTTAATACATTTAATAACAAAAATTAATGCCTATTTGTAATATTTCGTATAAAATATGATTTTGGAAATATGTCGCAACAGTGTCTAATTTTTATATTTATCCGTAAATAGGCCCCCTACAGACTTAAAATCATCCTAAAACTGTAATTAGTTTTAAAACTTTCATTAGGTGAAGTTAAGTTTTGTTAATTTTCACGCGCCTTATGCGCCACTACTTTAAAATTATTTTTAGAATAAATTTGAGACTGCTTTTTAAGATTTTCTTGCGAGGCTTAATCCGAGAATTTCTGGTTTAGAAATAGGTACATCATTTTAGCTTTTTCTGAGTGGGGGGGGGGGAGGCAAAAGTTTGCCAGTCAGTGTTTTATTTAATATACTGATTTCATTAAGCTTTATTGTATTTTATTAAATTACATGCATTTTTCTAACCAAATTTAAGCAGAGGAGGGCATATGCCTCCATCTTCTTCCTTTCTTTGAATAACTTCCTTTATATAGCCGCGAATAGCGTCCCAGGTATTAGCTTTTAAATATATTTTTTCACTGTGAAACTGATGATAATTAAATTGATGAAATAATATTAGTAAATTAAAAAATGTCATAGATTAGTGTCATTTAAATTTACCAATGCCTTTTTTATAATTTGCAACAATTTATATAAACATACACGTCAAAAATATTTATTCTTTATAAATTGATATATGATTTTAATATTGTTTTAGTAATAAACAATAATATTTAAAAATAAAATAAAGCTAGAGACTAGGTAAATGAAATCTAGGACGCGAGACTCGATGTTGCGAGCACCATAGACAATTTTTTTATTCAGACGGAGCGAACGTCCGCTTCCGTCCTTTCCCTGCCGAGCGGCGCCGGCGTGCGCTCTGCAGCCGCCACGATGGTGAGTAGTCCATTTATACTTCGTTTTTACACCCTTGACGGGAATCCGCCACCGCTCGCGGCACATATTCATTAAATGACGCCCCCCGGCGTGCTTCACTTATCCGCGTGCGCACGTGGCTTGATCATCCATTACTTTCCAGACCAACTTCAACATATTGCACTATAAATTGAAGATGAAATGTTAGATTAGTTATTTATCGATCGATTTA
The DNA here is from genome assembly GCF_051122295.1 of Plectrocnemia conspersa. Taxonomy (NCBI): domain Eukaryota; kingdom Metazoa; phylum Arthropoda; class Insecta; order Trichoptera; family Polycentropodidae; genus Plectrocnemia; species Plectrocnemia conspersa. Next base: position 23,111,098 of record NW_028277175.1, read on the forward strand.
ATACGATATTAGAGATGAACGCAATTTTGGAACGCGTTGTGTATGAGAAATATTTTCCTAACCTAAAAGTGTATTGTGGTGCGTCAACGCCATGTTGGATTTGTGATGCCACATTTTTATATTATAAGTACTGTGTATTCATTTCAGAGTCTCTCCGTGGCTCGTCCTATCGTGTCAGTGTACAATGAAAGAAACGAATCTGTCGGAGACGGCGTGATTCTTCCGCACGTCTTCAAGGCGCCCATCAGGCCCGATGTCGTCAACGAGGTTCACATCTCCATGAGCAAGAATCGTCGTCATCCATACAGCGTTAGCAAGGAAGCCGGTAATTAATCACCTGATGTACATATATGCACTTCAATGTCCACACGAATGTTACTATGGCATATCGTGTTATTTAAAACTGTGCTAGATCAAATCCGCTGAACTAGGCGTTCCCTTCTTGGTCGCACTGACCAGCGTGGGGCTGTTCTTCGGTACATTTATCATGAATATATCAATATGTCTTTGTTATATAATGTTTTTTTTCTGCTCTTTTAGGTCACCAGACCAGTGCTGAATCATGGGGAACCGGAAGAGCCGTGGCTCGTATTCCTCGTGTCCGCGGTGGCGGTACTCATAGGTTAATATTTTATTATTATTATATATATACATATATCCATGCATCACGAGGTTACAATATGGATTGTTTCGTATATGTAATGGTATTTTAAATGATGCTATATTGAAGTATGTGACGTTGATCTATATCTAATTAGTATTAGATAGAGGGTAGTTTCACTCGACATTTTTTTTTTTTTTTTTTTTTTTAATAAAAGATATTTCTAGAAACTAGCGATAAATGCTAACAATTGTTGGCTCATTGATGATGTTATAATGCTCGAATATGAAAACTGCTTGTATTTTAATTAATGTGTAAAATAGACTAGGCATGCATAAGAATTTTAATTACTACATTTTATAATTCGGAAAGCATTTTTATATAAAGAAAACTTAATACAAATAACATACACGAAAACAAAATGGCACTTGTTAACTATTAGACGCTTCGTTTAAAAACCAAATTGCTATGAACATTTGTTCTGCTTTTAGCCTTAACGTCTGTGAAAGTGGTCAACAGCGTTTTGCTGCATAAATACGTTTAAAATTTACAACTTAGTTTTTTATTGCCTTGTGTGTATTTATTCCCCAAACATTGTTAAAATTCTCAATTAACCGTTTGTATGTAACTGAATAACAAACGACCATACTGATAAAAGATTAATTGCGATTCTTAATCGATGTTTAGCGAATAAATAACCAAGCCGATGTTTGGCGATAAAAAACCAAGTTTAAATTATTAAAACGTGCATGTAGCAAAATACCATTTTCGCAGACGTTAGAGCCAAAGGCAGAACAAATGTTCATAACAATCTGGTTTTTGAGCGTGGCGCCGATATAATCAACAAGTACAAAGAGTACATAAAAAACGAAAATAAATTATATTGAAATAATCTCACTAATTAAATAAAAACTTGACAAATAACACAAAAAAATTGAGTTAAAAAAATATAAATTACACATATAAAATTACAAATTGCATAACAAAATAATATAAAAAAACGCAATTTACTGTGAATAACAAAACAAATGCAGAACATTTTATAGAAAAAAATATTTTGAATGTTGTGTTAAAAACAAAGGCCGTGAGAAAATCTTTACATAAAGTGTATACTTTTCTTTGTGTTTGATGGATAATTTTTTCCATCATCCAAACTTTCAATACTTGCTATAATTTAAAATATAAGTTGCTATCTTAATAATGTTGGTTCATTACTATTATCTTTATTTATAATATGAAAGTTTAAAATCATTCTTGATACGCTGAACACAACTTTTTTCCAATATTTTACAGATCTTTGTTCATACATATATACATAATTCATCACATGCTATTATTTCACTTTCATCGCTCACTGTTCATTATGAAGGGTTAATACATTGAGTAACGTTTTCAATTTAGACACAAGTTGTTCATGCGACAGAATGCAACTGAAATTAATTATATAATAATCGATGCAACCACCAAATGTTTTTTATTACTGCTAAAAATAAATCGTTAGGTTCTCTTCTCTTTCTGGGCCTTATAGTGCATTTTGTTCGCTAAATCAAGAAATAGCGAAAGAGAGCAAACTAAACTTTCCTTCCACATGTTCATAAAGTATGCTACTGCAAGCATGCATAATAAAGTTTGTAAATAAACAATACATTTTTTTTCAAAAATAATTATAAGTGATCATAGCATTTCTAGCTAAGATTTTTAAAAACATTGTAGCAGTAGAAGGTTAATGTTGTACGTTGTTGTTTTACAGATCAGGTCAGGGCGCTTTCGGTAACATGTGTAGAGGAGGTCGCATGTTTGCACCGACCAAGCCCTGGAGGCGTTGGCATCGTCGCATCAATCTAAAGCAACGTAGGTGCGCTCTCGCTGCGGCTTTGGCTGCTAGTGGAGTGCCAGCCCTCGTTCAGTCTAAAGGACATGTGATCGACAGCGTTCCCGAATTACCGTTGGTTGTGTCTGACAAGATCCAAGAATTGACTAAGACCAAGCAGGCTGTCGGCTTCTTGAGGCGCATTCGCGCTTGGCCTGATGTGCAAAAGGTTGATAGATTTTTCATATTCTTAACTGTCGGTCCTTCAATAATAATATGCACATGATATGTCCACTCGATGAATGTATTGTAGTCATTGTGTAACACCAATTTTGTGCTATATTAAAACGTGAGGATAAAACGACTTTGTTAATTAAGTTAACTAAGGCATTGTGTTTTCGGACATATCTATGTATTTGAAGGATTTTTTGGGACCTAAAGCAATATTACTCTTGCCATATTATTTATTGCTAAATTTTTTTATGTCAACAGGTGTACAAGTCCCGTCGTATGCGTGCCGGTAAAGGAAAGATGAGGAATCGCCGACGAGTTCAACGTAAGGGACCCCTCGTCGTTTATCACCGTAATCAGGTATATATATGATATTAATACATTTATGCTTATATAATTTAAATGATGATATTGCCTTTTAGAGCATTGGGCTATGAATTATAATGATTACTTTAACACGTTGACAATTACTGATAATATATCTAATAATATAATTTTAAAATTTTGATTACGTATTAATGTGTAATTATTAATTGCTTTATTATAGGGCATCGTGAAAGCATTCCGTAACATTCCTGGAATGGAGCTCATTTCTGTCGAAAAGCTCAACCTTTTGAAGCTGGCTCCCGGTGGACACGTCGGTCGATTCATCATCTGGACCGAATCTGCCTTCAAGCGATTAGACGCCCTCTTCGGATCGTGGAAGACCCCCTCGAAGGAAAAGAAGAACTTCAATCTCCCTCAACCGAAAATGGCCTGCACTGATCTGTCTCGTCTCCTTAAATCTGACGAAATCCGTAAAGTCCTGCGTGCACCAAGGTATGTCCAAAATTTACTACTATGACTTATTTAATTACAAATGATGATACCTCTTTTCAGAGCATTGGGTTATGAATACCGTGATTACTTTAAACGTTGACACTTTCTGATCATTTACTTTTGTATATATTATTTTATATCTATCAAGGATCGTTATTTATGTGGCATTTTATTTGTTGCAGGAAAACCGTTGTCCGCAGACAACGCAAGTTGAATCCGCTCACCAATACCCGCGCTCTGTTGAGACTTAATCCTTATGCCGCTGTATTGAAGCGAAAAGCTATCTTGGATAAAGTAAGATGCGTGAATGATCGAGCTATCAAGAGAGCAGAGAAGGCCGGCATCGAGCTTCCTAAGGACCATGTCGCAGTACGAGCGAAAAAGTTGCGTGAAACCAGAGCCGCCGTCATAAAGAAGATCAAGAATGCAAAGCCGAAACTCAGCAAGGTCGAGAAGTTGGCCAAGTTGAAGGCCGAGAAAGACGCGCGGAAGGCTGCCAAAGTCGCCGCAGCTGCGGCCAAGCCCAAGACTGCAGTAGACAAGCCCATTTTGATCAAGAAAACTAAGGCGGCTAAGCCAGCAGCCAAAAAACCAGCTGTGAAAAAGGTTGCTGCTCCTTCGGCAGTAAAGAAAGCCGCTGCTCCTCCGGCAGAGAAGAAAGCCGCTGCTCCAGCAGTGAAGAAAGCTGCTCCAGCAGTGAAGAAAGCTGCTCCAGCAGTGAAGAAAGCCGCTCCAGCAGTGAAGAAAGCCGCTCCAGCAGAAAAGAAAGCCGCTCCAGCAGAAAAGAAAGCCACTCCAGCAGAAAAGAAAGCCACTCCAGCAGAAAAGAAGGCCGCTGCTCCAGCAGAAAAGGCTCCAGCTAAGAAGTAAAAGTTTTGAAATCACTGCTTGTATGGGGTTATATTAAAATTTATTATAAAATTTAAGAAACTTAATTTTTGTTTTATTTTGAATCAACTTACTAACAAGATATTATAACATTTAATAGAAAAAGGTATACAACTCATTTTAAAAGCTGCAACGTCAACATGAGGTCTTGACCTCCACTAGTTTTTCTCTGATAACCAGATTGGATTTAAATATTTTAAAATAAACGAAATTAAAAAAATACGTGTCAAGAAGAAAGGTAAGGGTTGTAATAAATAGCTAACTAACAGTAATAAAATAAGAGCGATATGATAATCTTGACGATATACCATTACCGCATTGTGCACTTACACATACCAGCACAGCTCCGTAGGGTAACCGACGATGTTTTTGTGTCGAAGACATGGTCTTGTACACTGAATTGAAAATAAATTGACTAGTTATTATAGTCCTTTATTATGTAATGAGCTCTAAAAAACGAAGGTCAATTTTTCTTGAGAGCTAAAAAAAAGGTTATCATAGAAATTTTTATTTAAAATCCATCTCGTAAATTTTTATCTGAGAAGTTTAACGAATTATATTGTTGCGAAAGCTAAAAAGGTCATGGAAATATTTGTTCAAAAACTATTTAGTATTTTTTAATAAGGAAGAAAATTTTGTTCAAAAACCGTCGTGGAGCTTTTGTTTAAGGAGAATAAATTGCTGTAGGAGCTAAACAAAGTAATTATAAAATTTTCAAATAAGATCCAAACATTTTCGAGGAATTGAGGGGATATTGATATAGTGTTAAATTGAATCAAATAGTTCCATCATTCGGAGTAAATGGCGCTCTCATTTGGAGTAGTTGGCGCCCTGCAACTGCCTGTTTAGCCCGCCTCTCGGGCTGGTCTGCATGTTTTCTTCTTAAACCGACTAGAGACTTTTAGTTATCGGCCTATACGTTAAAATTCATATTATTTTATCCACGTAATATGTTACTTTATTAAAAAACAAAAAAGAGAGGGGGATTAGTTTTAATCAACAAATTAAATGGTCAAAATTTAAATCAACTTTGGGTTACAATAAAAATCAAATCTATCAGGCTGGTCAGAATAAAAATAGCACACGGTCAGAATTTAAGTATAGAACGATCATGTGAATTAAAAAAATATTGTAACATTTATAAATATAAATGGGCAATAAATTATTTATTTTAGAAGTGTCTTATAAAATATATCGCTCGCACCAAAACTGCTGGATAGGTCAAGTGAGAGCTAGCGTTGGTCAGAACAGTGAACACCCCATGAATAACATTATATATTTAATTTTATGTAAATGTGAAGTTATTCAGGGCTTATTTATTATAAACCATCTCGCGGTTTTAGCTAAAAAAAAGGCATTTGAACAAAAATTTTGTTCAAATGCCATCTTTGTTTTTTTTCGAAAAATCGTTTAGATATCGATATCATGCTAAATTGAATCAAATGGCGCCCCTATTTGGAGCAACTGGCGCTCTGGGCGACCGCCCGTATAGCTCGCCCCACGGACCCGCCTTACATATGTCAACACAAAACTGAGTTTGAGGTTAAAATACAGATCATATAATATAAATACTTACTAAAAAAAATATTCTATCGATTTGGCAAAATAATTCATACAATTTAATATAAATTCTGACAAATCTAATTTAAATTCCAAGCTATAAATATAAATTCTGACCATCTAATATTTATTCCGGCCGTTTATATTCTGACCCATGTAATATACATTTTGACCATAACCACACTGCCCGGAGAAATACAAGCCCTAGTTTTGTAGCTGATAAGACTTTTTTCCTCTTTTTATTTAGCGTTTTTCCCCTTAATTTTTTTTTATTATAACATTGTGTTAAAATAACACAACTGTATTATTAACAAACGAGAAAAGTTATTGATCCGTAACATATATTTTATCTAGAAGTCTATTTATATATTTAATTATTATAAAAAAACAATAACATATGCTGTATGTATGCTCAATAGTTTAAATAGCAAAATAGTGGCATTTAATTGTCATCGCTCGTAAGTTCAGAGACTTTATGTTGATATTACATAATTTATTGTATTGTATTTGTATATATTAACATTTATTCTATTGTAAATAATGATATTTTTACCACTGGCAATCGAAAAAAATTATTAATTCTATTCTAATGCTTATTATTTATTATCTTAAATAGAATTTAATTAAAAATAATTTCATTTAGGTGGTGTCATGTTCAATATTCTTTTCCGAGGCCAACGGCATTCTTTTTGTACTGACCTGTGTTTTATAAATCTGGCAACATTAATATGAGATGAAACGACGGAATATCCTAAGAAGAAATACAGTTGCGCCATCTATGAAATGAAGTTTGAACAAAATAAAGTTTCGTTTTATAATCTAATAATGTTTGTTATTAAATTAAATATTAAATTTAAAATACATCATTTGTTGTTATAATATAAAATTGTAGTATCTATGCCCTATGTATACTTCAATAAAAAATATATTTTGTTTTTTATTGTTTGCAGCTTTATTTTTATTTCATCAAGTTCATGTTATTTATATAGCCATATATATCATATACATACTTAAAATAAGAAAATTACAAACCAAAAAAGTTCTTAGTAATATTGTGTAATTTTCCAGTTAATTATATTTATGGTGATCTAATTTTATGAAAAACTTGTTCTTATGACAAACGCACCAAGGCAATCAATTTAATACACATGTGTGCTGACTTTACCGCGCAATGCAATTAATTAAGACTTATCCTTGATCTACGTCTGTACATTTATAAACCATTCGTAATGTGCTTAGATTTTATCTACTTATTATATGAATACCCCGAGGCAAGAACAAGTTAACATAATAAATATAGTATAGACATATTTAAACTAGTGCAAATATACAGATACTTAATTTAGGTTTTTGATTATTTTGCTGTCATATTTTATTTTGGGCAGATAGCTTTAATAAAAACGACATTTCATAGAATAACCAAAAATCCATTACTTACTATGGTATTTTAAACTAGACTTGTAGTAATTAATTGCAACGTGACAACGAGTAACTAGTTGATTAAATTATAACATATAAAATTTAACTATTAACTAATAAATTATAAAAAAAATATGATTTCTAAATTACAAAAAAAAAGTATTAATAATTTTAATAATTACATATTAATTAAACAATAATAAAACAATTTAGATTTAATAATATTTATAAATTTGAAAATTGACGTTATTTAATAATGTATGTTAAAAAAGTTAATTAAAAATACTATAGCTGAATAATTGTGTTTAATGGTAGATTGGGGAAATTTAATCAATTCTTAAAATAAGGTTTAAATATTTTTATTAGGTTTTTTTCGTTAAAATAAGATATAAATTCATGTACATATTCATGAATTAGAATTCCTTTCTTCTCTTGAAGTAAATAACATATTTACCATTTAACTACATGATTCTGCAATATACTTTTAATAGTAGTTAAATATGTTCATTTGAAATTTATTTAATCGGAAAGGGAGTGTTTCTTTGTATGACAATACTATTGTAAGAATACAAAAATACGACTTGACGATTGAAAAAGATATTACTACTAATCGGTATTATCATTAACACGCTCTTGCGTACCACCGCTCGTCGTTGTGCGACGACAGGGAATATTATTAGTATATACATATATAATATTTTTTCCGTAAAATAATTTAAAGTAATTATATTAATGCTTTACCTAGTTCTTGCCTTTAGAGGTTTTTATATATAAATACAATTATTAAATGATTCGTCAAAATTTTAATCCGCATTTGTAATAAACCGAAGCAAACCGGAACACCGCTCTAGCTCATTGAATCCGCGAAAATATAGCTATGATTCGAAAAATCATTGAAACTACAGTTTCCGTTTGTAAAATATTTAATTACTTTACTATGTAGCTTAATATATTACCTTATAGTCTCAATACGATGTCAACACATTTTCGTTTAAAAATTAAGCATTTATTGAGAAAAAATTGTAAAATTTCTCAATGCTTCGCCTATATATAGTTATTAATAGTATAGATTTCGATCGACATGTATCAGAAATAGTTTTAATTATAAATAACTGATTTTTAACGTCACAGATCTACTCATGTGAGCAAATGCAAACAATGGATTGTTACACAAGGATTTTTTATGTACTTTTTTACAAGCATCTAACAAGAATACCGTTGAACTGACGAGGTCAAACGTGTTTTTTTTAAGAACATGAAGAATAAATGACGATTTCTAAAATGCAATATATTAGTTCTAGTATAGTATAAAAAATAACATTAATTTAAAATACCTTAATAATTCTAATTGGATTGAAATTTTGCAACCGTCAATTTTTAGTGTTAACTTGATTCCAATTAACGCTTTGTAGATTTCCTTGTTGATTTTATTATGTATCTTACTAAAACCCAAACATGTTTTTCCAATAAATATATTTCTTAGAAGTCTATGTGATGGTAAATTGCGAGCACAAGATATGCAATCTTCTCATAATAACAAACGTGCTTCAGTTCGGTAACGATTCTTGATCGTTCTGGTCGTCTCTGAGGGTCAGTCATATTCTGCACTTTCTGGACGATTATAAACAGTAAGTATTCGATTATAGACATTTTAAATATAGTATGGTATGTTGCAACAACAATATGTAATTTAGATTGATCATTTTATAAACATAGCTATTATTATTGACGCTACAGTAATGATTGTTTATTTATTTCTGCAGTTTTATTTTAAAATAATATATAATAATATCATAAAGTCAATCGAAATACATTTTGTTAACTAAAATCAGTAGTTGTGTATTTCTACATTCAATTATGTACAGTTGTGTAATGTCAATTCCGAAACACGTTTCCAAATAAATATTTAACTGTATAAAAAATTAATTTTTAATCTCGACGTTGACATTAAACCCGCATGGGTTGTCATAGTTTGATTGTTTAATTGTAAACAATAATTTAGTTTTAACATATGCGTGATTTTTTCTAAATATTCTAATCAAAAACTGTCCATTGACTTGAATAAGTCAGACGATTTCCCAAAAAAAATATTAAACGACGAAATATTTGCTTCGTAGCCTATAACATATTAATAGTGACATATTTTTCAAAGAAATTATTAAACAGTTAAGCAGTGTAGTGAAAACTTTCACGTATTATTTGAAGAAGATTCAGTGATCTTTGCCTTGCTAGGATTAAAGTGTAATTTGATTACATTTTCAACATGTAAAATACGAATATAGATATATTTTTTTTTACTTTTTCCCCCCTCTTAATTTTATTATAATATACTTGAAGCACAAAAGTAATTGCACATCAATTAACCATATATGTACATGTCCATAAAAAATCTCCATTTAATACAGATAATAATTATTATTTTTATTATTTATACATATGTATATACACATACATACTTATGTATGTCAGTTAACGTTATCGATTATTTATTTGTGTTTTATTTTTTATATTTCTGTAGAATTGCTATTACGCGAATATCAGAATGTGACCCATGTCAAAGATCAAAAACAAGGTCATGATATTGTATTATCGAATGGTAACTCTGAATTGAGATAATTAAAACGTTTAAATTAAACGTTTCCTTGTTATCTGAATACATTTTTTAATAGTTTGAATTAAGGAATGAATAATATTCTAAAAAGTCAAATTAGTATGTTTAATATTTATAAAAAATATTACGCGTATACTCAAAGAATGAAATATTCAATTTCTAAAAAAGAAAATAAATCCTGTTTTACATTAGTATGAAAATATAAATATTGAATACTTATCACAAGGTATTTAATAATTTTTACAATTTTCCTTATTATGTTTTTATTCATTTTTTTAAATTACAGAGAATTTGATATTAAATTGATTAAGAATAATAAACATTAAATAAAAAAATAATGGCTTTATTCGCAGAATATTGTAATCTATATAGCGATGTAATTTTAATATTTTTGGTTTGAAACTTAGATAAAATAAAGTTCTGAAAAGATTTTCTCTTAGATAATTTCTTTGTGTGGAAAATAAGTTTTAAAATACATACATATTTATTTAACGTGAATAAATATAAATTTTTGTTAGTAATGCAATACTTATGTTTTAGAAAAATAAAATAAGAATAAAAAATATTTTTGGGGTCAGAATTTTAATACGTTTGTGGTCATATTACATGGGTCAGAATTTATATTAAAAGGACAGAATATAAGCGGCCAGAATAAATATTAGATGGTCAGAATTTATATTTAATGGTTAGAATTTAAATTGGATTAGTCTGAATCTATATTAAATGTTAAGAATTATTTTGACAGATGATCAGAATACTTTTTTTCGGTTGGAAATAGTGTTATTGTAGTGTTGTTAACTGGTCGAACTGTCATTCGCATGTCGGCAGTTCATTATCATTATCAAGGTGTTTTAGGGCCAACTTGTTTGGTTGCGCTCGCAACATTGTCTGGATCTAAGCGTGCTTTCTGCCGCTGCTCTGTCGTTATTCCCACTTCGTTTGTCAAACTGAATACCTTCACGTCCTACATACAATTAAATATATTCGTTGTAGATTCGTTGAGAGTTCATGGAGTGTTCAAGTTTTGACCAACGCTCGCTTCTAACCAGTTTTATAGTTTTGGTGCGAGCGAGATATAAGATATTTATAAAATAAATAATTTATTGCCCATTTATATTTATAAATGCTATAATATTTTTTTTAATTCGCATGATCGTCCTATATTTTTATTATGACCGTATGCTATTTTTATTTTGACCCTGAATACTATAATTATGACCTTTCATTAATTCTGACCAAGATTTGATTTCTATTCTGACCCAAATTTGATTTTAATTTTGACTATTTACTTTGTTGTCATAAACTTAATAAAATATTTGTAGCTATCTAATGTATTTTAATGTATGGGGAATTAATTCATAAATAAAAATAAAAATATTTAAAAAAAATTGTTTCAAAAATAGTTGGTTTAGTTTTTATACGGTTTTTTAAAAATATTTAGAGAAATATATATTAAAGATTTTAAAGTATTAATTTTAGTAGCTATAAAGGTGTTTGATCGATAACCTTTCACTCTTCTTAAGTGTCACATTTTAAAATTATTCCCATATCTCCTTGCCCTGATAAGTATGTAAATGTATTATATATTACTACGTATGGAAAAGTTGAAATCGTATAATTTGATTAGCACATGCCAGATAAATTTTATTTTCACTGGTAAAAATATATATCTACCGGTGAAAATGTATTCCGTTATGATTTCACTGACGTCTCTGTCGAATATAGCTCCATTCTCTAAAATCCCAGCGAAACGAAGAATTCATTGTTGTTAGAGAGGATGCAGCATAAAAACAATTATATCCGTATTTGTATCACAGTGTATTTTTATTGTTGCCAAGGAGTGGTTGCCAATGTCGTTTATTGGGTCATTTATTATTTACCGTTGTGGCCCTGACGCTAGCTCATACATTCCAAAGATGTTTTCGACAATAGTTACGAGGAGCTGTGGCGTTTTTGTAGGATAGTGTACACTGTACGCACATATATTTTAGGTGTAAGATACTAATTTTTTATTAACAATTTATTTCGAATTTGTAATAATATGCAAAGGCCATCATGACTCATTGGAGAAACCTGTCAAGCCATGATTGATATATTTGTAATAAATACATTAAAATAATGCATTAGAAATTCACACGTATGAAGCGACATTAACAAGATAACGTGATTTATTTTTTTAGATTCATCTGTTGATCTACAAATAATCAAACATGAGGACTTCAATCGTCCTTGCGTTGGTCTCGGCCTTCCTGTTCTTCAGCTCCGAAGCCGCAACGAGCGGAAAGCGCCCGGCTCAGCCGGCTTCCGCTCAACAGGGAGCACCAAAAGTAAGTAATTTTTTTAATCTTATTTTTGTGAATCGCAAATGTTTGATAAGGGCCGATTATACGCTATGTGTATACTTACACATAATACATTTCTGTATATGTATGTATACGTATGTTTCCGGCGCCATTATTCTCAGGCTCCCCACCGATATTTGTCAGTGAGCCTAAGACCGCCGTGGTGTTAGGGTGTGTGAGGAAAAATCGATACGAAAGTAAGTAAAATAAGCGTAAGCATACAATGTAAACACAATTTGTATTAGTATAGTTAATAAATGAAATAGTACTATAATTTACTGTTAAAGAGTAGATTTAATAATATAAAATAATAATTTTTTTATTCATAAAAGTCTATGTCAAAGTTTTATTTATATTTTTATTTTTATTTATTAGGTTGTTAGTTTTGAAACAACTGCGGCTATGACCTTCAGATTCAAATACACTTTTCTTAGCTAATTATAAAGCAAAATACTATTTATTCCAGTGATGTAAAATTCCGGAATTATGGAGTTGATATCTTGAAATGTATTTTCAGCAGCAGCTTGGTTTTTAAGGATTCTGTAAGAAGAAGGTATGCTTAAAAGTGATAATCTGGCGAATATAGTGAACGCGGCAACATTTATAGTCCAATTAATTAAACTTTTGGAGAGTCAATCGTGCGATGTTTGCCCATGCATTGTTGTGTAGAAGAATTGGACTCTTTTAATTAATCAGTGCAGGAACCAAAGGACACAATTCTTAGTGTATTTTGCCGATTTCTTATTAATAACTCCAAGCTGCAATGATTTCGACAGGACTATTTTTTTGACTGGATTTTATACGAAGCGCAAACCATTACATTTTTATTTTGGTGTAATTTCGGTTTTACGCAATGATTTCGTGATTCATTTTGTCTGAAAATTGTGCAGACGGCATTCTGTTGTAAAGGATATTACTTACAATGAGATCGAGTAATGTATCGTTTCTGTTGCGTAAAAAAACGCAAAATAAAGGGCATTTTTATTACATATAGTTCGTGCGGCACCCATTTATTAAACTGATTTGATTTTTCTAGCCTTTTTAAATGGTCTAGTACTGTTAGATTTTAGCGCCCGTTTTCCAGGGGCTGTGGTAGTGGAAACTAGCGGAAGCGGAAGTGGAAGGTATTAGATTTTCGTGTCCAGATCACGTCGGTGGTTCACCACTTTAGTGTCTGACCTCCGCAGAGGTGCTGTGGTAACGGAAGCCAGGAAACGGTATGGCGATGCTCCAGAAATAATAGTCGCCGGACAGTACTTTATCAGAGAGTCGCTAGAACCTCTGTTTATTGTTGCTGGAGCATCACCACACCTTTTCCTGGCTTCTGCCACCACAGCGCACCCCTGGAAGGCGGACGCTGAAGTGGTGACCCACCGACGTGATATGGACATGAAAATCTAATTTACGCCTCACTTATTCTTGGCTGCCACTACTGGCGGGCGCTATAGATGATTAAAGCTTAACTTTTGTTTATGCTTACAACTTTCTTAATTTTCAGCAGAATTATTTTGGAATACGTTTCTTGTATTGTTTTGCTGCTTTACTACTATTTTGAACTCTTATTTGCTTCTTTAATAATACATCTGAATTTCATGTAAACAAAATATAGAACGTTTATTATTTTTATGAACATTTTTCCGTTGAAAAACAGAAAATATTTTTCTAGAAATCTAATATGTATTAATAAATGAATTTGAGACAACAACTGGATTTATTAAAATTGTTGCTCTCTTCAAAGTAAATGTAAAAAATACATATTTCTGTTGGCAGTTAAACAGATTTTTTAAGTGATCGTATTTCACAAACACTCGACAGATTGATTAAATCATAATTTTCAATAGGATTCCTAAAAATATAAATTAGATCAAATATTTTTTTTGCATCGGTGTTACTATCACTGTTTTTATCTGTCTACCAAAATACAACTTCAAAAAGTTGATGCGATACAAATTTGTGAAAAGATCTTTAGTGATTTCAAACTTTATTTGTTTAAACTGTTTGCTAGCAAATAATATATGTCTTAATCTATTGTTTTCATTTGAGTTATATATCCATGTTCAGGGTTGTTTTAACTTTTAACGTACGAAAAAAACAACAACGTATTTAGTCGTAACGGGGTAGAAATTAACCCCAATGAAATATTCGTATTAAAAGATTAATCCAAATAATATTCTTTAATGTTTGTTTTGAAGATCTTTATTTTATGTTTATTATTTCATTCTCTTATATTTACTGCAGTTTGTTTATGCTTATGAACACGCTCGTGCGTTACAGTATTGTAAGTTGTTTTTTCTTATTTTGGTGAAATCAAACCCAATTGATAAATAAATATAGCAATATATAAATATTATTAATTTCATGCATTATTCACGGATTTGAGCGCTTGATGCAGTGGCGTAGCTAGGGTATGTGCCGCCCGGAGCATTCCTTAAAGTTGCCCCCCCCCCATACATTTCTTGCAGGGTCATAAAATCAGCATTTCTTAAAATAATAAATTTATTATTGTTAAGCTCTTGGTATTCGTAGATTTACATAAATTTTAGTTTATTCAGGGTTAAGAACCACACTAGACGATTCCATCGCGATTATGCCGCCCCCAAGAATCTGCCGCCCGCCCCCTCTGCCTCCCTATAGCTTCGCCACTGGCTTGATGTATTATTAATTCATCTGGAACTGTTTATTTACAATTAAATGACACGATAGATATTTTGATGACTAGCGAGAAGTTAACGATTTTTACGTCTGCGAGTGCAGATAAAAAATTTTAGTGCGATACTCAATAAAAATGAGTTTTCCTTAAAAGAACAATGAATTACAAGCGTCGTTGTCTTGATATGTTGTTTCCATTGAGATATTGCATTATTTTAATGTATAGGTTTATATTCTGGGCAGCTTTAAGAACATTTTTATTTTCATTAAAAAATAACATTAAAATATGTTTAATAACCAACGCATTGTTTTTTTTATACTTTCCGAAGTTTTTAGACCTGGAACACGCTCGTGCGTTGCGAAGACGCACACCTTTTTGATCCATCTGTACAATGGGAAAACACACACTTAGCGAGAGCAATCCAATTGCTAAATGAAGTATATGTAGATATAGATAGCTTTCATCTAAATGCCTTTTTGCTTTTTGCTAATTCATTGCAATCTTGACGGCGTACTCAATAAAGCACTTTTTAAAGTTGCCAAGGGGTGGTGTCGACAACACGATAATGCTCGCTGACTTACGGCTGCGAGCTTTAGAGCTCCCTAAAGAATCGTAAACGCGTTGTCAAACACAAGAATGTTTTCGGCGATAGCTATGAGGAGTTGGAAAAAAAATGTGGGATGGTGCTTATCAGGCTTGTACGGTGACAAATTCTGACTTGCCAGGTTTCCCTAATGCGTCATGATGCCCATTATACAAAAATAATTAACTTAAAAAACTAAAATAGATAAATACCAGGCGCGTATGGTGAGATACATTCCCTTTTGCTCGCTCGCGTGCTAAGTTACGAGAGTGAGTGAGAAGAAGTGTGTGCGTGGAACACATATAACGCACGCCATTATATTCCACTCACGAAGGGCGAAAGGGAATGTATCTCAACATACGCGCCAGGTGTTAATCAATTTTAGTTTTTTTAAAGTTAATTATTTTTTGTATAATGGCCAACATGACGCATTGGGGAAACCTGGCAAGTCATACTGGTCAGGGTTGTAATAAAAAATAAAAATATTGCACACAGGGATTTGGAAAACTTTCTAATCGGACATAAAATATAATAATTAATTGACCACGTAGCGTGAAAATTTTGGAAGCGAAGTTTTGCTAATAAAGAAGGTTTCAAAAAGTAGAGGTTTAATAAATAGCCACTTTAATTCAAGAAATGAATTTAAATTGGTCATTCAATTTTTCTTTTTTAATTTTATTTCAGTGGTTGTGTCAAATGTTTCATACGAGACAAATCATTGTTTATTATAATAATTGTAAAAATCAATTTCGACTAACAAAGACTAAAAATAGTTCTCCCCTACGCTTTTCAAGCCTGACATTTTCCACAATGTCCCGCCTGGTCCCTGACATTTAGAATATCGATTGGAAACCACTGGGAAAACATACAGATACGCCATTCTTGTTTTCATTATTATGACATTTTTACATAAAATGTACTCAACAACGCATCAAGCATCAAGGCTATGTCTTATAGCCTTGCTTTTTTCTTTCTGTTAACGAGTTCATCTTTTTAGCATTAGTCTGTGGGTTTTTATATACATATAACCTTGAGAACCTCCATTAGGTTGCAGACGGTAATAAATTTCGGCGGTCCCCCATTGGAATCTGTCTGGGTTGCATGTGGAAGAATCTCGTTTTTTATTCCTTTTGTTTGTAGGTTTCGAGCAAGTATCTTTTATTTGAATGCAAACATTGTAATTCAGAATAACAAATAGAATATATCAGTATTATAACTATCATATATACTAGAACTTTAGAGGATTTTTTATATTGGTCTTAATTGTACAAAAGCAAATATTAAACATATGTATAATATATTCAACTTTATCCTATGACATGTTAAATGTTAAGCATACAAAAGAGCTGTATTTTTCTCTATTTTACATAACAACAATATTATATAATTTTTTATCGCAATTTTAGATCAATGATACTGTGATTAAAAATATACATTTATTATAGAGGTGTGTCAGAGTGACAAGTATAATCATAAATTGTAATCGACATTTAAAATTAGTTGTCAAAAACTATCGCGTGACAGTGAATTTTATGATATCACGATATTATTTGTCATCATAAAGTAAGGGTTTTTCAATTAAGTAAATTTTGTAATTATATAGTATTAATTAACTAAATATATTAAACATCTTAGTGACTCCAAACTTGAAAAACCTGAATTTGAAAATCAATTTGTATCTTGTCATGGAGATTTAAGTGATTATTACATAATTATAATTTTGGTCGATCATAACTGATAAGGTTTTCTTAGATTATCCTAATCTCACGGAAGAATGTCGTAATGATCTGGGTCGTATATAGTGATATATATTACTTTAAACTGTAATAATAGTTTATGACTATTAAAATAAATGTCACTGATTTACATACTCTGATTTCAGTCTGATGTCTCACTACTTACTTGGTAGTTGTACATTATGTTTATCCCGTTGCAACACATTTGACTAACGCCTGTCATGTGCAACAACGGAAGATTTACAATAAATAAATATTGTGTATATGTTACAGTAGGTGTATATTACCAATGAAGTTATATTTCCACTAGTATAAATATAATTTTACTAATTCAGCCAATTAAAATGTATAAAATAACATATGTCCAATTTCACTGCTCAGTATCAAAATAGTTTATTACTTAAAGAAACACCTAGATCTCGTCTATATGTATCACCTTGATATTGAAAATACTTTAATGTTCTTTTAGGTAGATACTATTGTTATATATTATATTCTTTGCTTTTTTGAAATCATCGTCCGTTGTACGACTTTTGATCCAGCATGCCTATTTTTAGACTAAGACGACGCGGTTACCCTTTTTCTAACTTCTAATTAGCATAATTATATAAATAGGGGAATCTCCTTTGAAAAATACATTATGGAAATTTTACTATGCTATGTTTTAATAATCTTTTTTTACATATAAAAATATATTTTAATTTTCAGGACAAAATAAGGAAAATGGACCATCCAGCATTTAATTCAGCAGGACAAAACAAAGGCATTGAAATATGGCGCATTGAGGTAATTATCAATATTTTTTATTGCCACTACCATTTAATAAGTTTTAAAACTTATAAGCATCGTGTTTCGAAAAAATTATCTTTTAAAATATTTTTTATCGTTAAACATATTTTACGGTCAAAGCGAAAACGGCAACTGGTTTTAGTGTCTGTCATGATCGAGTCTAATTCGATCTGTCGAATTATTTACAATTATTTTTAACCAAGAAGTAAAATGTAGTAGAGGAATTTTGGGCGTATAAAAATAATAACACAGTCGTTAGAATACATCTGCAGTATGTAACATAGGTATATCATCGCTACACACACAATGACACACATGTGAAGATTGCTTTGACGCTCAGCTCGAAATTTATTGGGTTTTACTATAAATCTTGCCGGAACTCAATTATATAGTAAAGCTTTCTTACCGAGAATAAAATCAGCGTCGATAAACAAATTGAGAACAATAAATCAAATGTCTTCACGCCTCCACCACTTCGCGTTTCAAAACAGAATAAGAATGAAAATTTATAATCGTTAAACAGTTTTAAATGATGGATCATTTAGTCCGATTCGTCATGCAGAAGCACCCTTTTACAAAAACTATGATGTTGTAAAATTCAGGCAGAAATAGTTCGTTACATTTTGAACGTTCACAGTATTTTACGAATACCATAAAAAATGTTGAAATGTGGTATTGACTACGTAGGTTTTTGACTACAGGGGTTTTTGCGATAATGCTGACAAACGGTTGAAATGATCCAATGTTTGCAATACCGTATTCGACAAAGCTCACCCTAGCGATTTTTACATCTTTAGACCGCTGAAAGAGGAAATGGGAAGAAAAAAGCTTAGGTACGACAAAAAGGTGTAACAGACTGCACAAATGGCTGCGCACTAAGCCAAAAATATTTTTTCTAGAAGTGTCCAAGCACTTATTTTTTTATTGCACGAGAAATACTTTAGCAAATGATGTCCATTTTTACATTTTGGTTGATAGGTTTTTATTAAACTCTTTGTCGTATTAAAAGTTTGTATCAGTAAATTATTCAGTAAAAGTGGAAAATAAATGGCCAAAGTACACGTCGATTCGATGCTTAATTATTTAACAGTACCTGAATCATATTTATAACACCAACTAAACTCTTGAGTTGCATAACACGATAAGTTTTTTTAACATACATATGATAACATATCGGTAGCTATTGCAGTCACGTATAAAAAAAGACTACGACTTCAAAGGCTGAACAGACAATAAATCCATTCATTTCAGAATTTAGCATATAGGTTATTTCGGGTAAGTGATTTCGTCAACATAATATTTAGCCGACGAATAGTCAACGTTCATAGTCTGGCATTAAATAATTTTCATGTGTCGTAAATTTTTATATTAGCGTATCCCGAAACGGATTAGATGAAACAGATTTTTTATAGCGCAATGTTACACGGCCGTCAAAAGATGTGCTATGTTTTGTTGATTAAAAAAAATGCATATAATGTCAAAATGGATGAATCTTCTTTTTGATTTAAAAAGTTTTATCACAATATTGGCAATTTCATTTATAAAAATAGGTACCTCTTTACATTTTTCGCACTTTATTAATATTCGCATTAAATTAAACCTGAAACTTGACCATTTTTTGCGCGCTTCATGTCAATCAGTGCTGCCAACATTGTCAAGCATTATAATTACCCCTAATAAATTAGTCACGTCATTAACGGTGTTTAAAATTATTTTTAATGCACACATCTTTAATACGCTGACTAGCGCTTCTATAAATAATTCACAGCTATGTCAAATCTAATTTAGGTCACTGCAACGTAAAAAGGAATTTTATACGATCTGGTATGTTTAAAGAATGTAAATCTAATCAGCGTCAGCGTTCCTTTGATATCATAATATTATTACTAAATATTTTTTCTTGACTTGCAGACGGTTGAGCTATTAGTCATTGACCGTGACGCATATTCCGGAAAGGCAATTATTGAAACGGACCTGAAAAACAATGGCGCGGAACACTCGTTAGTGTAATTGCGCTATCGCGTTTTTAGGATTGTTAAGATAAGCGAGAGTGAATCAGCCATTGTTGATAATACGTGAAAAATAACACTGTTTACGATGCAATCTAATCTGATTTCATTAATGTTATCATACGAAAGGGAGACACATAATGAATATTGCACAACAGCGCAAAGTAAATAGCGTTATGGCCAAATAATTTTTTTTATTTTTTATTGCGTAATATTGTCATATTACAAAAATAGGGAAAGGAATTTATTTGGTTTAATTTATTACTTCATGATAAAAATAATAGACATGAGAATGTTATTCCGAATTGAAACTTGCCAAAGTAATAAATTTAAAAATATAGTATGCTAACAAAGTATTTTTTTATTTCGAAATTAAATGAGTGCACCTAAATATAACAAAAGTGTGTAAATAAAAAGACACTCAAACATATCTTATCTATCTATATGTATCATATGTTGGTACCCACATTGGCTGGAATTATCGATCAAGGTAAATGCTGTGGTGGTTTTTAACATAATTTAACCTTGAATACATTTGGTTTAATGTGTTTTAAGTTTGATATAATAAGTGTATAATAATAATAATTTAAAACTATTTTTAAAATGTAACGGAAAATAATGTTAATTTATATATTTTTATTATTAAAAATACACTTTTTTTATTAACATATCAATTGTATATCAATTTTTTGTCTAGGATACATTGTAGATATCCTAGGTATAAAAGTATTTTTAACTTTAGAATCATTGGGATCTTTAAAAAGTAATGTCTTATAAATTCACTTTAAAAACATATATAACAAGGATTTACTTTACATTTTATTATTTTTCAGAACTTTGAACCTGTTGCAGTGCCCAAGGGAGATCATGGCAAATTTTATACTGGAGACTCTTACATCGTTCTGAATGTAAGTATAAATAAAATCTATTCATTAAATCTGGCCATTATAAGAAAATAAGCACTAGAACAGTTCCTCTGCACTCTTGCTAAAGATATATTTGTGGAGCTGGAGAGAGGGAGTCGGCGAGCTCTGACACTAGTCGCTGATATGAAAAAGACTAATGATTGCGATCGCGATTTAACAACTGATTTCACAATTAAAATTTATTTTCAGACTAAAGAAGACAACAAAAAGAAACTATCATGGGATCTCCACTTTTGGTTGGGTAGCAAGACGTCCACCGATGAAAGCGGAGCTGCCGCTATGCTCACAGTATTCCTCGACGACAAATTAGGAGGTGCTCCGGTTCAACACCGCGAAGTTCAAGGATACGAGTCCCCGCTGTTCATCGGTTACTTCAAACCTGGTAAGTTTAATTTTTTGAACTTCAGCGTTGTCGTGCAGCAATAACACATTTGTAATGTAAAACCTATTTTACGTTGTTAAACGTTTAAATTAATAGAGGCTTCTATTATAATTAAGAAAGCAAGTTAATATCTTACAAACAATAATAATAATATTTTTTTTTATTTACTGAGAACGGTGATTTAAACGCCGAGGTGTAAATATCAATCGATTTTGTTATGGGAATCAAACAAAGGACATCTTTCTTAATAGTAATAGCAGATACCGGAAAGAAGGGAGGGAGGAGTTGGCTAAATTTTTATCGGGATCCTAGAGTAAAACCAGTCATAATTTGGAACGAATGGCATTCAATAAATTACACAGCAATTTCATGTTTTGAGTAGGGTTCTAAAAAGTATCTATGCGAAATTTGCTTTATATCGAGCAAATAGTGTAAGATTGACTAAAAAGTAGATTTATGTATTCAATTTAATACATATATATTAATGTGAGACAGTGATTAATTAACAATTATATTTAAGCAATCAGATACATGGACGGTGGACATGCAAGTGGATTCAATCATGTCACCACAAACGCAGGATCTGAGAAGAGAATGTTCCAAGTCAAAGGAAACAAGAATATCAGAGTGAAACAGGTATAAATTCATTAAGTATTCATGTATACAGTCTAAAATTGAAACATGTGTTGTGCATAATTTAGTTATTATCGATTTAAATATTTTTTGTACAGGTGGAACCTTCCATTGCTTCGATGAACGTTGGAGACTGTTTCATTCTTGACGTCGAACATGATATCTACGTGTACATCGGTCCTAAAGCGAGACGCATAGAAAGAATAAAGGCTATCTCCGTTGCTAATCAAATAAGAGATCAAGATCATAAGGGAAGAGCTAAGATTGATATCATCGGTAAGTGAGATTAATGAGGATCTAATAAGTTGTTTTCGAGCGAGGTCTGGAAAATCCTGAGCCAGAGGCCACCATAGTCCTAATTGTACCATATACTATGAGTCGACGACTGCAGTTCTCTTGAAACCTATTTTATTTTGCATTGCAATCTTTGGGTCGCTTCAATATAAAAAAATTAAATGATATGTTTAAAAATTGGTGCTTTTAGTATTAAACTATTTAAATTATATTTTACACAAAAGATTTGTAATTTTAGATGAATTCTCAAGCGAGTCAGATTTTGGAAAGTTCTTCACTGATCTCGGTTCCGGTTCTAGGAGTGAAGTACCCGATGAAAGTGCTGGTGGCGATGACCAGGTTTTTATTATTATAATTGAAATTATTGCTTTTATTTTTCATATTAATATTATAAACATAATTCATATGTAACAATATTTTCAGAAATTCGAAGTCAACGAACAAAACACCGTTTCGTTGTATAGAATTACCGATGAATCAGGAAAGTTGCAAGCTCTACCAATTTCGCAAAAGCCATTCAAGCAGGAGCATCTCAATGAAAATGTAACGGTTTTGGTGTTGTTATTTTCTAAATATAGTTAGAACACCTATAAATTGTTATTATTAAATTTATAGGATTGCTTCGTATTGGATGCTCTCACTGGAGGAATCTTTGTTTGGGTTGGAAAGCATTGTAGCCAAAAGGTATAATATATAGACATTAAAGTAAAAGTGATGTTTATAATATGGGTTGTAATAATATGTATAATATAAATTTCAGGAAAGAGCGGAAGTAATGAAGAAGGCTGATGAATATCTCAAATCAAAGAGTTATCCAGCTTGGGTAAGTATTTCCTTACAAGTTCTTTACTGATTTTATACTTTTATTAATAATATATTATTTAACAGGTTCACATCACAAGAATACCCCAAGGAACTGAAACAGCTGCTTTCAAACAATACTTCTCCACTTGGAAAGATCATGGTGCTCTTCATTCCCGTCTTATCCGATCTGCGAGCGGTAACTTTCACACGAAGCTTCAAGTTCTATATTATAAGACTTTTACTAATGTTTCATTTTATGTTTCTAGACGAAGAGATGTATTCGTCGGACGTCGATCTGGCCGAATCCAGGATCAAAAAGGTGGGTAAATCAGGATCAGCAAGAGGCTTCATGCCGGACATGGGACAAGGACATACGACTGTATACAGGTTGTTTCATTTCTATACAATACTTTCCATTCAAAGATCGTTTATTTAATATTAAACGTTTATAGAGTGCAAGGTTTAGAGCTTGTCGAAGTTGCCGACTCTGAAGATCCCGAGAGGAGTTCAGAAGAAGGATCTAAATTCGGACAGTTCTATCAAGGGGATGCTTACGTTATCAAATATGAATATACCACCAGTCAAGGAGAACCTTCGTTGATAATCGTTTATTGGATTGTAAGTTTCATGTCTTATATCTTATATATTTAGTTTTATTATGTAATTTATTATAATATACTTGATTTTATAGGGCAAAGATTCAACTACGGATGAGCGTGAAACTGCCTATTCATTGGCTAGGGAAATGAATGAAGAAGTATTTAATTCTTAATATAAACGTTTGTGTATAGTTTTATTATAAATGCTTAAATGTTTCAGAATGGCAATGATAATATTTTAATCAAGGTTCCTCAAGGCAGTGAGCCGAAACATTTCTTGAAACTCTTCAACGGTGAGAGTCAAATTATAAGATCATTTTATATAGCGAATAAGATAATGATTAACGTTTATTATTTCAGGCAAAATGGTCACTCACTTGGGAGGTCATGGATCATCTTTCAAGTATTTCAATACTAAAGATTCATACGACACGGACGGAATTAGATTATTCAAGGTTGTTATATAGTACTAACTCCTATACATCATATTCCTTAACACTGGACTATAAACGATATATATATTTATATACATATTATATATTATTGAATTACGTTTATCTGACAATACATATAGATTGTGACGTTAAGTTAACCGTGAGAGTAGCATTCTTCTCTCAAGTCAAATTTAGCGACTGTCCTTATGACTTTCGCCTCGCCTCTCTCACCTCTCATGTGTAAGTCGGGATCATAAAGATCCAAATTCCTCAGCGGTATAATAGGTCTACCAACATTGAGGTTTAGTTAGGAAACTGAAGAACTCAAACAGATAACTGATTGTCTTTTTGATTCTTCTTCATCCATTATCTTTGTAATAGAGTAAGTTTAACATGCTGCAACTGAAATCATATCTTGAATCAACAAATTGATTTCATCGTTTTTTACATTGATTGTTATTCACATTAAACTTCTGTTTTGTGAATAGAGTTAAGTCATTAATTTGTTATTTGTATATGTCGGCTGACTCTTGGAAATTAACTAACAGGAATTAATGATAATTGTGTTAGATTAGCCTGATGCTGAATCTTAAGTATTTATTTATATAATATTCTTTAAAAGAAGATTACATTGATTTATGTATTCTCAGTAAAATGTTCTCTGTAAGAAATAATGTTACTAGAGTATTTCATTTGCGAATTTTTAATATGACAGGCAAACTTTGAGATTGTATATTGTGTATATAAAATTATTAATTTTTATTCCTTGAGCGCTGATTTTTTATAGAACATTTAAGAAATGGTATGATTTTTAAAGATCAATAATTTCTATATATTTAATTTTAGATCCAAGGCAATGACGCTGACGGTGACATGAGAGCCGAACAAATTGCCGAAGAATCCTCCAATATTAACAGCGATGATGTGTTCATATTGGAAACACCTGATAATATCTACGCTTGGATTGGAAAAGTATTTTTCGACTTATATTTGAATAGACTTTTATTTAAAATATATATAGTAATATAATGATTCCTATTTACAACTCATCTAGGAATCTTCCGAGCAAGAAAAAGAAGCTGTTACTTTCTTCACTCAGAAAATATTCGGAGATGATAAAGAACATATAATTATTGAAGAAGGCGAAGAAGCTAACGAATTCTGGAATGCTCTTGGTTTGTTAATGATTAAGAATATATTCAAAAGTAATGTATGTTTCAGCATTTGTATGAAAATATGATCGTAAGTTGGAATACTAAACAGCTTTCTATGCATTACAATAAATGCTATGAATGAAGATTTATGTGTAAAATGAGTCAATATGATGGAGGCATTTTTGCAGAAATGTAGTACTTTCATTTACATTTTTTAATTTTATAATTAGTCTTTTTGTTGAATTTTATTGTTTATTTTGATCTGAATAGAAACATGTTTTTGGATATACAAACTTTAGTACTTGACTTCACCCAAGTAATATTGTATTCATTAGTTGTAGTGCAGCATAGTAGTGCTACTACCTAAAGAGCTAGTTTGTACTGCGATAATCCACTTAGATTCGAGAATTTAAGAACTTAACCGTATAACTTCAATTGAGTAAAATAAACGTTTTACAACTGTCATCATCATTTGAATAGACTTTTAGATTGATTGGCGCAAGTATTGCTCGTTTTTAGGTATTTAGGGAAAACATCAAAAAGGAAAGAATGTAAAAATATTATATAATTATTAGGTGGTGAGCCTGAAGAGATCAATAAATCGCCCATCATTAAACAGCGCACAAGACTGCGTGTTGGAAGAGAGCCTCACTTGCTGCAAGTTGAAGTTCGCAACGACGGTAGCGTTACACTGCAAGATATCGGAGGATACACTCAGGAAGACTTGGACACAGATGCAATCTTTATCTTGGACTCAGGAGAGGAAGTATACGTATGGATTGGAAACGAAGCATCGCAGCTCGAGAGATCTGCCATTCAAAACGCATTTGTTGTAATAAACATTTTTGCTAATGTGATTTATGTGTGCAATTATACCACATTTATTAATTGAATATGTTTTTAGGAATATTTGAAAGACGATCCGAGCGATAGGACAGTTGAAAACTCTGTCATCATCATTGTTAAGCAAGATAAGGAGCCGTTGGTCTTCAAGAATATGTTCGATTCGTGGGAGGATGATATGTGGAGTGTAAGTATATTTAAAATATTTATTGCTTTTAGGAGCAGTATATCAGCAACTTAGAATTACCAATTATATTGATATTAGAAAAGTAAGAGAGATAATCCATATAATGATAAAAATACTTGTTGAACCACCGTTGCTGGTTGTTTCATATTGCAGGTGTAAAACCGTAACATTGGTAAACAAAAAGCTGGTTCTGATGTATCTTGTGTTTTGTTTCTTTGCTAAGTTTGATGTTGAGAACTGGGTATCAGTCGTTCGGTGAAGGGTTTTTCAGTTTTTGATGTTAATCAGTCTCAGGGGGTCCATTGTAGGTCTTTAGGTGTATCTCTGAATTTAAATGTCCTGGGTTGGGAATGTGTCTAATCATTATAAATTTGATAGGGTTTTTAACGTGTCTTTTGGCAAGTTGGTATTCAGTAAAAGCATTGTATTGCTTTTTTCTTCTGAGAGTGAAACATTAGAACATCTGTAAGTGTTTTCATGCGATTATTTTAGCTCGTTTCTTAGTTTTTAATAGTCGTTTTTGGTCGTATTAATGCTAATAGCGTTTTTTTGTCAAATTCTGTGCTTCCTCGGTTTATGCAATTATGCGTTATCTTATTTACGTGGAACTTTGTGCAAGACGGTCTTTCAGAATTTAATTGATAGAATAGTAATTAGAGAAGTTTGAAGTATTTTATATTAATACTTCAGAACTTAAAATTTCTGAGAGAGATGTTAATTAATACTTCAAAATTCTGGGTGAGATATTATTTTCTCTTTGAAATAATCATAATTTATTTTAAGTTTTTGCTTTCTCAACTCTAATATAATCTATAATTTATTTAACATTATACTTCTGTCTATTGCTTCGAAAGCTCTCTTGAATCTAGTCTAATAAAAATTACCCCCGTTGTACAAAAGACGACGACGGCATACAATAATATTAAGATCGCACGCTACGTCAATAGTGATCTGAGATAAATGATTTTATTTATTCTAGCTCAGGAATTTTTAGATTAAGATCATATATGTTCTAGCGAAACACCTTTAGCGATTCCTTATATGTTGACATTTATAGTTGCTATCAACAAAAATATTAAATTTGGCGGAGCCAATGCAGTATAGCTAACGCAGCACCGGTGCACATAACTGGGGCGTGCGTATGCTGTTTATATATCGGTGTTGTCATTAGAAAAAATATATCTGCATTAAATGAATTTAATAAAATTATAAGTCGTGTAAGAAATTGTAATTTTTTCACAAATAATATTGATTATTATATATATTTTTATTTTTTTAAGTAATAATTTATTTTCAATATATTAAGCGCGATTCTAGTATTGTTTATTTATTATTATACATCGTAGTTTCCTGCTTAACACTGTGAGATATGACTCTTTTATTATTTCACGTTTTCTTTTAATTTCTTAAATAATTACTAAACAAACTTACACCTGTACCTTCAACATTATACACTGTTTCAAAAGTCCTCTTGAAGTCCAGAATTTTTGCTTTAACTAGTATCTTATATAAATGTATAAGAAATATGATTGTCTAAAAAGAGCACACGTGAAAGGATAAAGTTTTCATACATCAATGTGTTGAAAACTTGAAATATACTTTTTTATAGTTCCAATCCGCTTTGCAACTATCATTTCGACATATATACATATATATCCTCATATATATTCTTATTTTGTGAGCCATTTAGTTATGCACGACTACTATTTTGACGCTCTGAATAAAACATTATGCAGGTGTTGATTTTCATATTATGTTAAGGTCAAATAGCTGAAAGCATTTTTTTAAGGATTTAGAAACTTCTAAAAAAATATTTTTAACTTATAATTTAAATTATATAATAATATGTATTTTTTTCTTCCAGAAACAAACTTCATATGATGACATCAAAATGAAGATGCTTGAAATGAACGAAATTTTGTAACTATTTCAAATGAGAGTGATTTTTTATTAAGTAAATAAATATAATACACACGCATACAATATGTCTACAAAACAATTATAATATAATATAAAACAGTAAATAATAAAAGTTCAATGTAAATGATTTAAAACTGTCTTTTTTTTCCTAAAAGTATACATCTAGTAACATAAATAATGATATTGATTGATATATTATATGTACGTCATTGAAACTATTTTAACAGGTGTGTTCTTTTTTCAATAAGAACATGTTTTAGAGTGGTATGATCTTTTATTTAAATCTCGTTTACATTTGTCTGAATAATTTGTATACTATAAGACAAGCAGTCTAAGATTACATTGCATCAAAATAAGCTAGCATGCGTAAAATATACAAAATTAATGTATTGTAACGTGTCAATAGTAAATTTGTAATAACAATATTTAACGACGGTTGTCGCCTTCTTCGGTGTGTCTCAAACTGCCATTGGGAGCGGTGGCTTCAGCAACTGCGTAGCCATCTCCAGTTCTTTTGGCGGTGATGATAGGTTCATCTTTTCCATTTCCCTTGCTTGAGCTGTAGCTTGTTGAATCTCCATTGCGAGCTGAACTTCTAGCATGTCCATTACCACTGGTGTAAGTGTAAGTCTTCGGACTCTTTCCGCCGTGGCTGCTGCTGTGTGAGTAGCTTACAGACGATCCACTTTTACCCGAGCTGCGGCTGGATGCGGAACTATGGCTCGAATGAGAATCAGATTCGTCCGATGAATGCCTAGATTTCCTCGAGGGAATCAGATGGTAAGAATCGCGTTGTACGCGTGCGGTTCCGTCTTCAGAATGGCTTTGTTCTCCTAGATTGTTAAAAGCATCAGCGGCTGCCAATCCTGATCCAGTTGCAAAAGCAGACGTTTGTGGCTTGTCTTGGCCATTGCTATTACTGGTCGAAATACTGGAAGACTTCCCATTGCTGGCAGATCCAGAGGCTTTGCCATTTCCAGTCGTGAAAGTGTAAGTCACCGGTTTACCGCCGTTGCTGCTGCTGCTACTGCTGCTGCTGCTGCTGCTGTATGCGACATTTTCTCCACTTATAAAGTCACCGGGTGGTTGATTCGGGAAAGCGAAACTTCTACGTGGTCCTGTAGATACGATACTTCCAGTGAATGCCCCAGGGAAGGGGAATCCAGGCATGTGGTGATTGAAGTTCATCCCAGGGAATGCACTTGCAATAGCAGCTGCGTGTGCCTATTCATAAAAAAATATCAATGAACAATTCCAAGCAAACATTTATACAAAAATATATAGATTTTAGACTTCGTGGGACTCGACACAATAGTTTTGGTATTACCTTTTGCCAGTCGAACACTCCGCTATTAGGGAAACCTTGTGCGAATGGCTCACAGAGCTGTGGGAATATCAAAACGTTAGAATAATACTGTATTTTATCTGTTGCCATAGGTAAACCGACTGCATACAGATCACCGCTTGTGATGCTTCCAAGCTGAAAACGCAAAATCGACCAAACGAAGTCTCGTGTTCGATTGATGGCCGCTTTCAAAATCCATCGCCAGCTCCAAATGCTTCCAATTTATAAGCAAGCGTAGCTCAGAATAAACAAGCAGATACAGCACATGAGTCAACATGAGGGAGGTTAATAATTTTCAGACGTTCCGTTGAAATAGACGCATCGTTTACCTATTACTAATTTGCTGTATTTATCGTTTAATATATATTTCAATTTTATAATACGAGCATAACTATTAACAATAATAATGCTCACTTATGCAGGAAAGCTGTTGAGAAATTTCCACAGTAAGCAATTTTATCTCTCCCTTACCAAATTGAGACTTGTACTCTTAAATGGTAAAGTTGTACTTCGGTACTATAGGAGAAATCAGGAAAGTGATTCAAACGGATGAAACTATAGATATTTTGAGATACACCAGTGATATGCAATACAAATTAATCAACGGATTCTTTATAAACAAAAGGATAACAATCAGCTTCATATGCACTGATAATACACTTTCTTGGGTGAAGTTGTGGTATTTCATTGCTTTCTAATACATCAAAAACAATCCCTCCAAGTTTAAAATGATAAATTTCCATCATTAAACAAGTTATAGTTTTCATAAAGTCTCAAGATTATATTTTGATACTCTTAAACACATTATGTTAAGTAATTAAAACTAAACATGAAGAAAAGTAAGCAAAACTGTATGAAATAAAGAATTCATAGATTTTTTAATGTCATAGCTTGCTATCTAATTGCAATACACTCAATAATTATCCAGATTTAAATTTAAATTTATTTAAAGATTTTTTTGTATTCTTAAAATTGAAAAATAGTCTTGGAATTATTTTGCATGATTCATTTAAAATACATATGTACACAAATGATGAAATAGTATCGAATCAACAAGCATTTTGCAACTGATCAAACAATGTTGTTATGTTTTACGCACTTAAAAGCAAAACTGTGAAAAAACTTCTTAAATACATACATAATGCAAATAAGTATTAAGATAACATATGGAACGTTACTGCATACATACACACGTATTAAATGTATAATAAGAAGGTTAATCGAAGCACTTGAAGCAATTCATTTGAATGGTAAAACATATTAAAGGGTTGCTAGTTATGATAATGACTTAAAAATTGGTTTTGTAAGTAATTTAAAGATTTTTTAATTAAAAAATAATAGACGTAAAACATTTTTATCTCTCTTATAAACTGCTATTTGCAGCTAGAAATTTATTGTAAATTGTCTCTAGTATGAAATAAGTTACAAAATTTATTACCTTTCAAAAAAATAAAAATAAATCTTTTCATTCATTTCACCTTATCTGTGAAACGTAAGATAATATAATAACATACTGATTTTATTAAATACAACATCAATATTCTCATGTATTAAAACTGATATAATATATTTTTTAATTATAACTTTCAGTTTTTTATATTTTTTAACTTAATTATAGATTATAAATAAATTAAAATCAATTACTACTCCATTTATATTCCATACGTTGATTATATACCGGATAAAATATTAGCCATAATAAAGTTAGCTGCGACTAACAATTTGATATGAGATATTAAAAAAATATGTTTCAGATCCATCACCACCCTCACCCTGGATGACACAATAATAGCACATGGAAGAAATGATAATGAGAGTTAAATGTATGTAAAACTGTAACCGTTTATAATATATTTTATTTTATTTACGACATAATTATGTATTATTGTGTTTTGGATACTCACAGCAACCAGTGCGATCGAAAGCAATATCATCCCTTGCACGAATATTCCCATGTCTCTCAAATTGTAGATTGTATAAGATTTCCTGCAGATGCTCAATCTGTTTTATCCTGAATTCTTAAGCAAAAAGTACACAAACGTTCAACTTTTCAGGTGGGCTGATCGTTTGACACTGAAGCATACTGCTGGAACACCTTTATTTATATGATCTAAGCAGTTGGACAGAATGCGAACAATACAGAAGAAGAAGGCTGTGCATCATCACCATTGGATATACGCATAATTGATTGAACGTTTGTTTATACAAGCTGCCAATTTACTATAATTGTTTAAGATCTGTGTTCGAGAATTTTCTTACTAACTAATCGTGCGTAAATGGTAAATAGCACTGTAAACAAAATTTTAAGAATCGCGTGCTGATTTCAGCTGTAACATTAGTAGAACATAAAATATTCAAAAATATTTTTTAGTTACACTTGTATTATTTATTATGATATAATGTGATACATACAACACATTCAATAAATTTAAAAATACATTTTAAGCTCTATTGTAACATAAAAAAATAACTGAGGGCAAAATACGTTTTATGTGTCATGTTTAGGTAGTATTTCTAAAAGCTTTTTAGTTTTAATAAAATTTGTATCACATTTATGAATAAATATTGATAATTTAAAATCTATGCATTCATCATCAGCTATTCACAAGGCTTGAAAATTATTACTTTAACTAAATATTGAGGTTGATATCAATAAGTTGTTTCATAGAATATCTATAAAGACCCTTTCGGTTAAAATTAGTTGTAATTAAACTAGTTAACTAAAACATGAAATATATAACGTTGTGTTTTATTTGTTTTGTGCTCATTTAACTTATTAATTCTGTATCTTTCTGGTTAAATATTTATCTTCATGCATTTTTTCATAATGGAGTTTAATATTATATTTGAATCAAATTTTCAATTTAATGCTAATTAATTTTTGGTTCTCCTATACTTTATAGCGTTTCTTACGTAGATTTACAACTTATTGCATTGACGTTGTATTTATTATTCAGATTTCTGAAAAACCTTTTCTGGAAAATATACATTAAATATCTTAAATAATTTTGTTAGTCAGCCTGATTAGTCACATTTCAAAATGGCAGCTTTTAATATTTTTTACTATTTAAAGATATTATATAATAGAAATTAAAATAAAATTTACTATTTTTATTCACTTTTTGTCATATGCCGAATGGGTTTTTTTTATATTCACAATACCTGTTGTAGTTTTAATCGGATTTTATAAAAAAAAACACTTCACTATTTTTTATATGATTTTTTATTTTTTTCGAAAGGTCGAGATTTTGAATTAAGATGGCGGATTAGGCTGCCTAACGAATTATTAATAACTATTTGAAATATTTAGCAGTTCTACTTTTTAAAAAAGTTATCGATGCGTTTCAAAACAAAAAGCAAGATATTTCCCTTTTACGCGGTCAGAAAAAACAACATTTTTTTTAAATTTACGTCAAAAGACATTTCTGAAATTTTACAATTGGCCAATAACTTAAAAAATAAGGTTTTGGCAACCGATACTGTTATTGGACGTGCTATTTCGAGCCAACCAAGAAGAAAAATTGTTTGAATTAGAATATAGCAGTGACGAGCTAATAAATCTATTTCTTAATAAAATTCTCTTTTTTTATGCAGATATATGTATGTGTATATACAACGTACTCGCTTTACGCGGTTTTCTGGAACCTATCCCCCTACTACTATATGAACTAGAAGTCTCGATTTACGCGGATTTTTAATTTCTGGAACCTATCTTCCGTTTTTGTATGAACTTGAAGTCTCGATTTACCCGGTTTCGGCTTACGCGATATCTCTTGGAACGTATCTACCGCGTAAATCGAGGGATGGGTGTACATATGTATCAGTGGCGTGCCGTCCATAGATGCGGTGGATTCAAAACGCCATCAGCATGAACGGTTGATGGCGAGGGACTGATGCGATCACGTGATCGTGTTTATCATCAACCGTGCATGCTGGTGGCGTTTTGAATCGACCGCATATATGGACGGCACACCACTGATATGTATATGTATGTATATAATATATGTTTATAATCCGTTTGTAAAAATAAATACTTCTTCTACAATAATCAAATAAAATTCGTATGTGTGTGTAGAGTAGTATATTATTATTTTTTCTTTACGATTAAAGATGTTTTAGTATTATTGATGAGCCTTTATTTATAAGAATATACAGGTGCTCGATAATTTTAAGCTCTCAGAACTTCTCTAGACGAATATGTTTTATATTTTTCAAAATACATGTACTAATAATAATAATAATATAACTTAAAGGTGATCATTAAAGGCATGAGCATATTATTCTATACAAAGCATTATATTTATACATCGCTTTAACTACGCCTCATCAAAATCATCCTTGTTTGTGAATATACCTTTTGTTCTAAGACTGTATTTTCGAGGTATAGTTTGCGAAAAACAAATTTTCATTCAGCGGTTCCAAGAAAAGATGTATGAAAACAACCATAGAAAATGTGAATTGATTAGTCGCGTCAGACATTAGCACTATTGTTAATGATTTTTGACAAATATTACAATGCTTTAGATACTTTTCAATTTCAGAAATGCAAATGAGGTTATTATGTTTCAACATAAGACATTTGCTCGTGTTTGGCCTACGTGCAAATTATCGGCGTTTGCTGAAAATCATTATAATCTTCCAAGAACGAATAATTAATATTACATAATAAAGCATATAGGATTTTTTGTTTTATGAGTAAAGATTTTGGAGCGGTTAAGGCCAAGGACGTCACTTCATTGTGCCACCTGATAATACAAATACACAAGCTTATATTCGTTCTGTATGTCCATCTTTATTTTAGAAATTTTATTTTCCTTCTGGAAGTTGTAGTCATATATATTGCATCCACATTATACGTCTCATCGGGATGCTGAATAATTAAGAAAAATAATAATATTGGACCAGCAATTTGCATGTACTACGTAATACAGATAATATTTTTATCGCTAATATTAAAAACAATAATAATGTACATGGATGCCACTTTTAATAATATACTTTTTTATAATATAAATAAAATTTTATAAAATAAATCATAAAAATGGCCAGTTTGACTTTTAATAAGCCGTTGAAAAAAAAAACGGGGTTGTTCGTTAAAATGGAATACCGTATGTAGTTACAAGTGAGGCGTCATAAATAAGTGTGTGTTAATAAAGGTGTTTTAAAATTAATGCAAGATTTGAATTTGCCGTCATTTGTGCAGTAAATGTTGGCAACCCTGAAAAAAAAAATTGATAGCTGAGAGTTTAGGGTTAGTAAAAATGGAGCTTTACACGATACAACAACGTGTTTTCATTATTGAACAATATCTCAAAAATAATGAAAGTTTGGCGGCCGCAATTCGAAAATTTAATACAAAATATGGTCGGAATAGTGTTTTAAGTTCGTCAACTGCGAAGAGATTAATTGAAAAATTCACTAACAAAATTGGTCGTCCAAAAACAAACCGTTCAAATGTCGATATCGAAGCAATGCGTGAGAGTGTTGGTGAAAATACCGGAACATCGATTCGGCGTCGTGGACGAAAATCGCAAATTGCTCTTTACAGCGTATACTCACAAAAGATCTGTCTCCATGCTTACAAAATTCAATTAACACAACAACTGAAACCTAATGACCATGCACAACGAAGAGAGTTCGTTGAATTTAATTTCGTTCGTTAATTTTGGGACAGCCTATATATCCGCCGCATTGAGAAGAGATAAGTCATACATTTGGCTTTATCCTCAAACCGACCGTATCTTACTTGCCTTATCGGTCAACTGCAATTCGTATTCAAAAAAACTCGCCACCCTTTTATGATTATTCGTCCCACATTTTCGTCCATCATTTTGCTTTGAATCACAAATAAATCGATAGGAAAATATTTTAAAACTGGGTTTCAAACGTTTTAATTAACATAGATTATAACGCAGTTATTGTTATATATTGTATGAATGATTTATTTATTATAATCCTTTCTCTGCTTTAACATTTTTAAAAATAATATTTGTTCCTAAAATTATTAGTGTTGTGTTTATTAAAAAAAGTTTTATTTGTTCTAATTCACTTCAGTGATCAAATGATCTCGGCGTTTATTTGTTTTTGTGTATTAATGTAGTATTATATCCTCTGATAAATCATAAGAAATTATATAAAGTAGGTTTTTATACTTTTTACTCATGAAAAATATAATTTAAACATTAATCATAAAAAAATTAAACATTACGGGGATTTTTGTTTTACGGTAATATATTGTTTTCCGTGACCGTTTCTTAACAAATAAATATTTATTCAATGCACAGGAGAATCATTGCGTGTTATTTATGTGAAACCCTTTTTTCTAGTCGTAACGAGGGCTTTTGTGTGGTCCCGTGCTTTACACCATTATCTAGTTTATCCTTATTGATGAATGATCATTTTTGGTCACAGTCATTAACTCGAGTTTCAAGAATAAGACCCCTCACTAATTATTATCATTTAAGGATGATTTTATAAGAGTTTTGTATAGCTATAATTTTTGTATTATAAAATTATGTTTAGAATCAAAATTGAGAGCCGCTGCTGTAGACTGTAAGGAGAGAGGGAGAGAGAGTACTGATTAAATAAATTTATTCGACTATTACAATATGTGATAAGTAAAAATAACTACTTGATTATTTGATTCATTTAATAAATAAAATATGAATAGGTATAGTGAAAATTTTCAACATTGAATCATGTCTAGTCACTCTTTTGATTTTTTTCGGAAGTCTGTCTTTCGCATGTGTACTTTTTGTTATAATAATACGAAGCTGACGCACAATCATTTTTTTAATAATTCCACGTAATGATTTGAACAGTTGGTCTTGTTACATTATGAGACATTATTGTTGCAATGAATATTGTGTAGAAATTAATCAAGATTCCAGGAAGTTCCATCGCTTTGCTTAAACAATGATGTGACTCGCTAAATGAATTTACTCATTATTTAGAGGTTATGATACAATTTACATATTTATGTGTAGGTCATTAAATTTTAATCAGTAGATAATTAGATACGTATTTTATAGCAGTGAAAACGCAGTTGAAGGTTGACTTGACGAGTGTTGTATCAATTTGGTTATTAGATAATAAAATTAAAAGTCATTAAAAGAGTCAGGATATTTGGCTGATAAGATCTGAGAGCTAAAAATTGTAAATTTTATACGTAAAAAAAATTATCTGACTTTTCCACCTTAAGTTTTTCTCACCATTCAATCCACGTACATATTATTTTCTCAATGAATTGCACATTTTGTGTTGACTGTGGAGTTGGCAACTATTTTTTTTGGAGCAAAGTGGCACTGTTGAGTAATTTTTACATTTAACGCTTAAACTGTAAGTTTTTTTGAAGATAAATATTATCTTAAGTTGCTCGGCATTGTTATGAAAAACGCCTTTCATTTTGATGATCCGTCAGTTATTCGCGTCTTCTATGACACCTCAGTTCATAGCATTCTTGAATCGGGATCTATAATTTGGAATCTCCGAATAAACAAATACTCCATTTTAGTAGAATAGGTTCAGAAAAGGTTCTTAAGATATCTTCATAAGAGGATATTTGGTTATCATCCATTCTTATGTCCCAGCTTCTTTAGGAGCATTGGGAGTTCTCGCAGAAATTTCTTCAAACTACTGAAGGGTGCTGTCGACTATCCAGCTATACTCGAGGAATTACAGTTACTACTCGAAGTAGTTTCACTTAGTGCCACTTTGGAAGCCAAAGCGAAGTGCTAAAAGTTCTGACTGAAAGAGTTTTATACCTGGAGAAATTCTATTGCGGAAATGATTTCAGTATGGTCATGTTTAAGCTTATATAGTGAAACACCCTTTCAGTCCTTTATTATCCGGGCAATACGATAACTTCGACAATATCTGTCTAGCAATATGATTTTAGATTTTTAACTAATTATTTTAATAAAATATTAGTTTTTTGTAAATCTACTATTTATACATGCGACAAAGGTTAATAGTGTATTGCGAGACTAAAAATGTGTGGTTCATACGCTTTTTAAACTATACTTTACCATATTCATACAAGTTTAAAAAATAACAATGAATCATTCTTTCTTTTCCTGGAGATTTATCTGCGTTCGACCATTGTCCAGATCGTCGGAGCTATAACGATGACGATAATGCAAGCTAACGAGAGCCCGATCATAGAAACTCTGAGAATATACTTAGTAAACTCTTAAAAATAAATAGTACTACGGGAGTGTGAATGTTCTCTACGTTCTCTGGATGTAAAATTCTAGGTGTCCACCCGTTAGGATGGACTCGTAGGGCCCCAATAGTAATGGGGTTGTGCGAGTGATTTTGCTCGTTCCAGCACGGGCATGGCAATGGAACTTAAGTTGATGCACCAGTGTTCCTCTGGTGTCTGATCGCCTGTGTTGGGGATTGTCCAGGCAGTGCTTTTGAAAAGGATGCAAAATAGTCTCATTTATGTCCAGATCGTTTTCTGTTATCATACAGAATCTACTTTTCATCACAGATAATGATTCGTTTAAGAAATGGATTTTTTCGTTTCAAATCATTAACGAAGAACATGCCAGTAAATTATTGCGGTACCCACTTGTTTACTTATTTGACCTTTCCTATCGCAGCGAGGTAGCGAGAAACAGTCATTACACCAACTCCTAGATCACATGCAGGAGCGCGATATTTTCGTATGTGAATACTTTACTACCATAGTCTTCAATAACGGACTACTACAAGGCTCATTTTGAAAATTCATATTGCCAAAAAGGATTTTTTAAAACTTTAATCGGATTGTTCACTGGATAGCCGTTTTTTTTTCGAATGCCTTGTTAATATGTTTACATATCACAGCTGCATTGTGTTCCAACTTGAATTCTTATAAAAAAAGATTCACGATTTACTAGTTCACACCCTCTCGTTTAGGCCTTAAAAATACATAATAACAACAATAACTTCTTATTAAAAGACGATTGAAGGGCACAATATATTTGTAAATTACAAATAACCGAAAGGGTTAAATACTGCATGGAATTTTTCTTGATCGCAATCGACCTTAAACTAACTGATAAAAAGCAAGTTTATATGGTACAAAATTATAATAATTTTACTTTGGCAATAAAAAAATGCTAATTATATATGATAATTTTGGTGCAAATCGGTTGCATTACTATACACTGAAAAGGGGTTGTAAAACAGTTTTGTACTATATTTATTAAAAGAATGATTAAAAATATTTTCCTTTTTTTTACAGACAGTGACAAATTTTATTTTCTAATTAATTTATTAATAAATTATTTTAAGATGTAATAAATAAGTAGTAATATAAAAATGTATTTTTTCTGTATTAAATAATTGAAAAAAAGTAATAAATATGATTTAAAATAATATGTTTAAAATAACCACTGACATTTCGTACGCGGAATAATAACGAGTGCTGTTTTTACATGGCAACATTTGCCGTTTCTGACATTTACAGCGTGAAAATTTGTTGGTTATATTGTGATTATTTCGTACATGTTGGACTATTTAAATAATATTCAAAGCTTGTTTATTATTATTTCTGTTGGATATGTGACTTTCTTAGCGTTGTCTAAAATGAGTAAAGATAAAAAGACGACTTCGATCGAGAGAAACAAAATCAGTTCGAATTGGGAGTCTTTCGTTAAAGAAAGCAACAGGCCGAAAAAAGCAACGACAGACTCTAAGATATCCCATTCGAAGAGGAAAAACCAAACAGAGAGACGCATAAAGAGCATACTGAACCAAAATAATAACCTCAAACCTAATGCGAATAGAACGAATAAGACTGGCGATGAAGCGCGGATGCAGAATAAAGAACCGCGTTTGACACAGCATGTTGCAATGGATTGTGAGATGGTCGGCATTGGTGAAAAAGCGACCGACAGTATGTTGGCTCGAGTGTCGATTGTCAACAAATTTGGCGATTGCATATATGACACTTTCGTGCAGCCCAGAGAGCCTGTGACTGATTACAGAACGCCGGTGAGCGGCGTCAGAAAAGAAGATATGGTAAATGGCCAGCCGTTTGACTTTGTGCAGAAGAAAGTGTCTGAGATACTGCAAGGAAGGATTTTGATCGGTCACGGTATCAAAAACGATTTGGAAGTACTGTTTTTGAGTCATCCGATGCACAAAATCAGAGATACCTCCAGATATAAACCGTTCAAAGAGGTTTGTATATATGAAATGCTATGAATTGTCAATTTCAGTTATGGAGAATACCTGTCCTTAATTTGGAATCCCTGCAAGGCAAAATATTGTCTCATTATTGAGAAAATCATTAATATAATAAAATTATTTAATTTTACTTTATTATACTTTAACCAACTTTGAATGTTACACAGTATACTAATGTATCGTCAGCAAATTCTTAATGCAATACATCTATTATAACCAAATTATTTATATCGTTTCAAATGCCTATTAATATTTAAAAACACTGCTCAAACATCTTTTCTATTAGAGGAAAAATATTAATGAGTCTCGTTTCACTGGCTGTTGTTTTTATTACTTACTTACAATATGATTTTTTGTTTTAGCTGAGGAACGGAGGTACTCCATCGTTGAAGCTCTTGACTAAAGAGTTGTTACAAGTTGACATTCAATCCGGAGAGCACAGTTCAGTAGAGGATGCGCGTGCCGTTATGCAAATCTACTGCAATCATGCGCATCAATGGGAAACTTCAATTAAAATGCGAAAATTAAAGAAGCCCATAAAATATGCCAAAAAAGATGCAAATTCAACGGCCTAAGTTTTTTATATTTTATATTTGATTTTCAACTTCATCTTTTTGTGACTTATTTCATTCGAAATAAATGATATTAATGCAATTAAACGATACTTAACAATAATAATGTTTTAACAAAAGTAAATATACAAATGTATATTTTTTGAATAAAAATATGTTAAAATTGCTTTGTTCTTTTTATCGCTTGGTGAAAATCGGCGGCGTAGCGTTATCAGTTTATAACAATATGTTGTTACTAATTAACTCGACTTCTTTGGTTTTAAATTTTATTTTTGATAAAATAAAAAGCAATGCTCATTTCAAGGTTTTTCGTCTGTGTCACATCCGGCTATAAAAATAAATATTTCGATCCATTTCGCACAGAATAAATAAAAAAAAATATAATATATATGTAGTATCACAGTAACCGGTTGTCAACTTCTACAATGTGTTTGTGTTAGTCCAGCGGGAGTGTGTTTTGGATAAAAAGTGGAAACGCTTGGTTATCTAGTGTTCATGATAAGACTATATAACAATATTACGACTCAAAATATGTGAGAAACAAATGGAGCATATCTAAACCAGATTTTGATAAATAGGGGAGCGCAAAAAACAATTATCCCTTCTCAGAAGTCAAAAATCCACGTATGTCGTGACAATTTTTAGTGTCGTTTTTTAATGACAGATTTTTGTGTCGTTTTAAGGCAGTGAGAGTAAAAACATGTTCCATGTTTAAAAAAATAAAAATTAGTACAGGGATAATAATGTAAAATTTCAAATTTCGTGCGATTTCAGGAAAACAAAACCTGAGTGTTTTTAAATTGTGAATTATTAAACATTTTACATATAAACAAAGTAATTACTGGAGATATTATCGTTTTAAAGTATCTTTTTTACAATTATGTACATATCTTTGTGTTCTTGTACACAACGAAGCAAATTTTTATTTTTATTTCCCAATGAATAGTTTTTGTCCCTGAAATCAACGTATGGAGGTATATTTGATCCATCGGGGATTATGAAATTCTTGGAGAAAATGGAACTGGAGGTAGAAGCGTGTCCATAAATTTATAAGCTTTGTTGCTTGATCTCCATCATTCCAGTCAATGCATCAACAGTCAAACTTCTTCTCAAGTTTGAAACGCATAAAAACATCAGTTCGCAATTATCACGGTAAAGATAAGCTTTCCACACGCTTTCTTTATATATTTTATTTTATTTATATATTTTTTTTCATACCCAGTTCCCTGTTTTAAAAGTCACAGCACGTCACTGACAAAACTTTTTATCCAGGCTTGTCTATAAGTGAATGAAAAATTTGCTTATATTATATTTATAAAAATCTATTATGAAATGTAAATTCTACCTGGCTCATTAAATGGTATGGACTGTAAAATGTACTTGAACAACGCAAATATATCTGCTATGTATTTGTTTCTAAATTGCAGTGAGCTCAAGCGTTGAGAAGTGAAGCTTTCTTTGTGAACAATTAAGTTTCTTTTTTGTGCTGCTGAATCTCGGAATTTACGTCGGATGGTGGAATACCTATATATAATATAAATACATTAGTCTAAACGGTTTATATATTGTGTCTCTTTTGTTCAATGTGTATTATTGATGTACCAGCAGTGTAAAAAATGCATTTAACGTAATGTGATCAGACGTCCCGGATTTAAGTTGTTCGTCCTGCATTGAACCCACATTTGAACACTGTAGATGTAACATGTAACCTTTTCAAGATGTTCACAGGAGCACCACATTTGAACACTGAAGATGTAACATGTAACATTTTCAAGATGTTCACAGGAGCACAAGGTAGTTGGTTCCTCCTACTTATGAATAGATGGCATGGCGCTATGAATAATATGCAGTTTCTTTTTCCTCGTGTGTTCTTTGTCTTACACCAACAGCATCGACTTGTCATGATATGACAAGTCGATGCTGCTGGTGAAAGACAAAGCACAGACGCAATAAGTGAAATTTTTCTAATTCATATGACTAATTTTATTTAAAATATTCAAAATAATAATTATTTATTAAAAATACATTCCGCAGAAAAATATGTACAAATAATCAATTATTAATATATAGTTGTATGTTCTACTTTAAATTAATAGTTGTTTTTGATATTATTATTGTAGTTTTACAGTCATTTTTGTTATTTTTTATGTTGTTATATATGTTTTTTTTTTCTTTAAAAAGAAGAGTTTTTATTTATTTTTAATAAATTTTTTCGAGGAAGTATTTTTTTAATGATTTTTAATATATTTTATAAACACATGGGGTAAACAAACAAAAATGTCTGAAGTTTACCTTTTTTAAGCTCTTATTGTCGTCCCGCATTCCAATCTAACACATCTGGTAACTTTAAGTTAACGTTATCTTTTAAGTATAATACATACATATATGGTTCTTTGTAACTTGCTGTTATTATGGATCCTACACGTTTTTTTTATTAATATCCAGATTTCATTAAGTAACATTTTATCATAAGTATTTTCGCAAAACGGATCTATAAGATTTTATTTTTCTAACAAGGAAGTCATCTAGTTACCATATATACTCTTAAAGTTACCATATATATTTATCTAGTTACCATACATACTCATCTAGCAGTGGCTTTAAAAAGTTACCAAAAGCCCCCCTTTTTATTATTTTCTTACAAAAATGAAACTAATAAACTTACAGGTGTTGAACGTCCTCGCCTGTACATTTGAAAATTTTGCAATCATGTCTTTCAGTGACATTTTTTGGGCTTCTTCACGTATAATTGGTAATAAAGCAAGTTCACTGGGTCTAGATTGATTTGATTGAATTTCTTTTATAATCTTCAATTAATTTTCATTTGCTAAATGTTCGTTCTATACTAGCAACAGTAACTGGAAAAGTGAAAAATAATAAAAAGGCTGTATACACTCTAGAGAATTCACTTTCCATACAATTATATTTTGAAATTAATAAGTCTGAAAACTGTTTTGTCAATATCGTTGAGTTAATTCTTAATATTAGTCATTTCTTAATATTGTTATTACGTGAATTATTTGAAATTTTAATTGGTCCGTTAACACTTCAGGATATTTGTCTTTTAACATTGAGCACTGATTTAAAATGTCCTCATCTGATATTTTAACAATTTTATTAGATTCCAAAAAACTAAAATGTTTTTTATTATTTACATTTCAATAAAACGTTAATTTATTTGCACTAAAATCTTATCAATAATGTTGTAAAATACTTCAACTATAAATAATGACTCTTCGTTTTGAAAATGATAATCGGAACCCAGTTCATCAAAATGTCGTTTTGATTATTTTTTGCCTTTTCGTTTGAAAACCACTATCCAGCCCCCAGTTCTTTGATGAGTCTTTCACTTCACATTTTATTTATTCATATAAAATTCTCACAATAATTACATTGTTTTTAATACGATACGATTTATGTAAAGATTACTTGTAAAGTTTTTGATGTAAAATTGATTTCATTCATAAAATAATACAAATAAATACGGAATTAAATGTAGTCATCGTCTTTTTTATTCCAAAGGCTTCTTCTCTCTCTTCTTTTCTTATAGATTTCAAATTGAATTCAATCAGTGTTTTGATTATATTATTAAATCGTAATTTTACTGCAACTATTGATTGTAATCTACCAGATCAGCGAGTAGGATTTAGTTTTTTATCGAGACTTCCGATTCAGAGGTGAATTTGGAAAGAAGATCTCATCTTTTAATACTATTTCCGAAGAATGTATTTATGTACTATGTTATGGACAGCTGCAAAAAATAACGAAACTTCTGTGTAATTATTCACTCTATCATTAATTACTAAATTCAAATTATCACTAGCGCAACGTACATAGTACTTTTCATTTGATTGGGTATTTCTTATTCTTGTTTGTATACCATTATGAACACCGCTCATAACATTAGCACCATCGTAACCCTGGAAATTCATGTCATTAAGTATTTTCATCACCAGATTTATCATTACTTCTGCTGAGTGATCTGCTAACTCTAAAAATCTCAAAAATGTTTCGTTAATTTTGTATTGTTCTGGTTGATGGTTTTCGTTTTTAATTATGTATACATGGCGTATAACGATACTAAATTGATCTATCTTTGTAATGTTATGTGTTGTAACATATTTGTAAATATATAGTAACTTTAGTAAATCATTTTCTACTTAATGTATAATTGAATTTTTAATTTTTGGACTTAAATATTTTATTGAATCAGATAGCTTATCTATTATTTGTTTCATAATGGAGTTGTAATTTGCAAGTAATTGAACTTGGCTCAAGAAAATCCAAAATAATTACCTTCTTGGTGGCCACGGAAAGCTAAAGCGTTCTTTGCCAACAACATGTTATGCGGAACAAGCGGTCTGAAATCATATTCCAGGAATTTTCATTGTAACGAATTTGATCTTCGATGTCTTGATCAATCGTAAAATTCTTCT
This sequence comes from Plectrocnemia conspersa, assembly GCF_051122295.1. Classification (NCBI taxonomy): domain Eukaryota; kingdom Metazoa; phylum Arthropoda; class Insecta; order Trichoptera; family Polycentropodidae; genus Plectrocnemia; species Plectrocnemia conspersa. Next base: position 23,155,854 of record NW_028277175.1, read on the forward strand.
CCTGTTTCGTATACCACACATGATTAATGTGATTTTGGAAAGAACTGTGTTGTTTAATGTCTGTAGACAAATTTTACCATTGTCTTTACCAAAACGCCATGAATTATTAATTTTAGAAAATAACCGATACAGTTCACAATAAACCAAATATAATTTTTTGAGTAACATAGGCATAATTGTAGAATTGAGCCGTACTTTGATTTGGATTAATAATATATTTCACTACAACTTATATTTTGTTATTTGATATCTTTGAGAAATTTACCTTTAGGTCTATGTGGTGGCAAACTTAAATTAATTTTATACACTTAATTTAATGAAATTATAAAATTAATTTAAAAAAGATCATAACACGACTAGAAACTGATGACTCACTGGATTTAGGCTATAAAGCATTTTGAATTTCTGGATATGCATAAACATTAAAAAAATATATAACGAGCGAGCATTTTAGAAATTGTATGATGTAGAAATTGATGTAAGACTGTATTTAAATTTTTTGTTTTGAATGAATAGATTGCCTTGGGTTATTAATATATACATATATGGCAATCCTCTTAGACCCCCCTATCCCGAGGGCCTCATGTGTTGCCTGCCCCCTCATATAGTAGTTATGCCACTGTCACTTAGTTACCAAATAAATGTTTTATTTACTTTCTTCGGTGTTTAGATTACCCCTGGATTATGATAAAACTTCAGTTATTACCTTGCAATATACTCGTACGAATTTTGATAGTGTTTCACGAAATAAATTTGAGAACAAGCAATTCAAACTAAACAAGGAAGATTGTCATATTAAAACTTTATCAAAGGATTAACGTAATAATATTTATTACACTTTTTATATAATACTTTCTGTACATTATACTTTTACATGATTAATTTTGTATTAAAAAACTAACAAATTGTATTTTAAGAATTTAATTACCGACGGCCGCATCCTCCCCCATTTCCACCTTTAGGTCCAAAACCTCCTCCACCACCACAACCGCCGCCGAATTTCTGGCCGCTACCACTACCTCGTCTTCCTCCACATCCCGCATTTGGGCCGTATAATCCTCCACCACCACCACCAGACCTTCCTCCGAATCCTCGTCTTCCTTGATTGGCATTGGCCATTGCCATAGGCATAGCACTAGCTGCTGTGTTAGCTTGGGAGCCAGCTGGTCCATTTGCTTTGGTAATGGCTATAGCACCGGCTGAAGCATTGGCTTGGGTATTTGCTGCGGCATTGGTATTAGTTGCGGCTATAGCATTTCCTGATGCACTGGATTGGGTGTAAGCTAATGTATAGGCGTTGTTTGTTGATATAGCACCTGCTTTAGCCTGGGAATTTGGTACTGCTACAGAGCTAGTTGATGAACTGGCTTGGGCTATACCAGCTGTAGCACTTGCTGATGCATTGGCTTGAGCATTAACTGATGCCTTGCCGTTGGTTGCCACAGCACCTGCTAATGCATTGGCTTGGGCGTTAGATGGTGTATTGGCATTAGGTACGGTTACAGCACTTGCTGATGCATAAGCTTGGGCATTTGCTACAGTATTAGCGTTGGATGCGGCTATAGTATTAGCTAATGCCTTGCTGTTGATTGCGGCTAATGCAGCTAATGTATTAGCCTGAATACTTTGTGCTGCACCGGCACGTGATTCGCTAAATGCTTTACACTTGCTACAGCCTTTTACACCGCCAAATTTTTGGTGACTGCCGCTTCCGCTGTCAGATCCAGATTTCTTTCCGAATCGATTTATTCCACCAAAAACTTGATTACTATCGCTAGATTTTCCTCCCCATCTAGGCCTTTCTCCCCACCCAGGTCTACCACCCCATCCAGGTCTTCCTCCCCATCCAGCACTTACTTGGGCTTGGGCAGTATTTGCTGCAATTGCAGCAGCAGCTGCCGCATTGGCTTGGGTATTTGCTAATGCTTTGGCATTAGCTGAGGCGTTAGCTGCAGCTATAGCAGCTGCTGATGCATTAGCTTCGGCAATTGCAGATGCTTTGGCACTTGCTACAGCTGCTGCGTTTGCTTGGGCGTTTGCTAATGCTTTGGCATTAGCACTAGCTAAAGCGTTGGCTGCAGCGGTAGCAGCAGCAGATGTATTGGATTGGGCGGTTGCAGATGCTTTGGCAGTTGCTACGGCTAAGGCAGTGGCTGCCGCATTCGCATTGGCGTTTGCTAGTGCTTCGGAATTAGCATTTGCTAAGGCGTTGGCTGTAGCTATAGCACCAGCTAATGTATCAGATTGGGTGCCAAAAGATTTTCTTCCTTTTCCAAGTTTTCCTCCATTTCCGTGTCTTCCTTTAAACCCTTTTCCCTTATTTTCAGCACTACCAGAAGAACTGTCTTCATCATCAGTGGACGCGTCTGCGCTTGCTACAGTTATAGCACTTGCTGATGCATTGGCTTGGGCGTTTGCAGATGCGTCGGCACTTGCTACAGCTAAGGCAGCAGCTGCCGCATTCGCTTTGGCGCGTGCTAATGCTTCGGCATTAGCAACAGCTATAGCATTGGCTGAAGCTTCAGCGTTAGCAGCAGCTGAGGCAGTGGCAGCCGCATTCGCTTGGGCGTTCGCTGATGCTTCAGCATTAGCGACAGCTATAGCATTGGCTGATGCCTCAGCGTTGGCTGTTGCTATGGCAGCAGCTGATGCGTCAGCTTGGGCACCGCCAGCTTTTTTACATTTTTTATGTTTTCCTCCCGAGCCATGTTTTCCTTTACCCTTTTTCCCGTTATCTTCATCACTCCCAGATAAACCGTCTTCATCGTCAGTGGACGCGTTTGCGCTGGCTACGGCTATAGCGTTTGCTGATGCATTTGCAGATGCGTCGGCAGTTGCAACGGCGAAAGCTGCCGCATTAGCTTGAGCAGCTGCTGATGCTTCGGCATTAGCGGCAGCTATAGCATTTGCTGAAGCTTCGGCGTTGGCAGCAGCTAAAGCAGCAGCTGAGGCAGTAGCTGCCGCATTCGCTTTGGCGTTTGCTAATGCTTCGGCATTAGCGACAGCTATTGCATTAGCTGAAGCCTCAGCGTTGGCTGCAGCTATTGCAGCAGCTGATGCGCTGGCGTCAGCTTGGGCGCCGCCAGCTTTTTTACCCTTTTTATGTTTTCCTCCCGAGCCATGTTTTCCTTTACCTTTTTTCCCGTTATCTTCATCACTCCCAGATGAACCATCTTCGTCGTCAGTGGATGCGTCTGCGCTGGCTACGGCTATAGCGCTTGCTGATGCATTTGCAGATGCGTCAGCAGTTGCAACGGAGGAAGCTGCCGCATTCGCTTGAGCGGTTGCTGATGCTTCGGCATTAGCGACAGCTATAGCATTAGCTGTAGCTTCGGCGTTGGCAGCAGCTAAGGCAGTGGCTGCCGCATTCGCTTGAGCGTTTGCTGATGCTTCGGCATTAGCGACAGCTATTGCATTGGCTGCAGCTATGGCAGCAGCTGATGCGCTGGCGTCAGCTTGGGCACCGCCAGCTTTTTTACCCTTCTTATGTTTTCCTCCCAAGCCATGTTTTCCTTTACCACATTTTTTACCATTAATTTCATCACTTCCAGATGAGCTGTCTTCATCGTCAGTGGACGCGTCTGCGCTGGCTACGGCTATAGCACTTGCAGATGCATTTATTTGGGCGTTTGCAGATGAGTCGGCAATTACAACGGCAGAAGCTGCCGCATTTGCTTGAGCAGTTGCTGATGCTTCGGCATTAGCGACAGCTATAGCATTCGCTGAAGCTTCGGCGTTGGCAGCAGCTGAGGCAGTGGCTGCCGCATTCGCTTGAGCGTTTGCTGATGCTTCAGCATTAGCGACAGCCATTGCATTGGCTGCAGCCTCAGCGTTGGCTGCAGCTATGGCAGCAGCTGATGCGCTGGCGTCAGCTTGGGCACCGCCAGCTTTTTTACCCTTCTTATGTTTTCCTCCCAAGCCATGTTTTCCTTTACCACCTTTTTTACCATTAACTTCATCACTTCCAGATGAGCTGTCTTCATCGTCAGTGGACGCGTCTGCGCTGGCTACGGCTATAGCACTTGCAGATGCATTTGTTTGGGCGTTTGCAGATGAGTCGGCAATTGCAACGGCAGAAGCTGCCGCATTTGCTTGAGCGGTTGCTGATGCTTCGGCATTAGCGACAGCTTTAGCATTCGCTGAAGCTTCGGCGTTGGCAGCAGCTGAGGCAGTGGCTGCCGCATTCGCTTGAGCGTTTGCTGATGCTTCGGCATTAGCGACAGCTATTGCTTCGGCTGAAGCCGCAGCGTTGGCTGCAGCTATGGCAGCAGCTGATGCGCTGGCGTCAGCTTGGGCGCCGCCAGATTTTTTACCCTTCTTATGTTTTTTTCCCAAGCCATGTTTTCCTTTACCACCTTTTTTCCCATTAACTTCATCACTTTCAGATGAACTGTCTTCATCGTCAGTGGACGCGTCTGCGCTGGCTACAGCTATAGCACTTGCAGATGCATTTGTTTGGGCGTTTGCAGATGAGTCGGCAATTGCAACGGCAGAAGCTGCCGCATTAGCTTGAGCGGTTGCTGATGCTTCGGCATTAGAGACAGCTATAGCATTCGCTGAAGCTTCGGCGTTGGCAGCAGCTGAGGCAGTGGCTGCCGCATTCGCTTGAGCGTTTGCTGATGCTTCGGCATTAGCGACAGCTATTGCATTGGCTGCAGCCTCAGCGTTGGCTGCAGCTATGGCAGCAGCTGATGCGCTGGCGTCAGCTTGGGCGCCGCCAGATTTTTTACCCTTCTTATGTTTTCCTCCCGAGCCATGTTTTCCTTTACTACATTTTTTACCATTAACTTCATCACTTCCAGATGAACTGTCTTCATCGTCAGTGGACGCGTCTGCGGTGGCTACGGCTATAGCACTTGCAGATGCATTTGTTTGGGCGTTTGCAGATGAGTCGGCAATTGCAACGGCAGAAGCTGCCGCATTTGCTTGAGCGGTTGCTGATGCTTCGGCATTAGAGACAGCTATAGCATTCGCTGAAGCTTCGGCGTTGGCAGCAGCTGAGGCAGTGGCTGCCGCATTCGCTTGAGCGTTTGCTGATGCTTCGGCATTAGCGACAGCTATTGCATTGGCTGCAGCCTCAGCGTTGGCTGCAGCTATGGCAGCAGCTGATGCGCTGGCGTCAGCTTGGGCACCGCCAGCTTTTTTACCCTTCTTATGTTTTCCTCCCAAGCCATGTTTTCCTTTACCACCTTTTTTACCATTAACTTCATCACTTCCAGATGAGCTGTCTTCATCGTCAGTGGACGCGTCTGCGCTGGCTACGGCTATAGCACTTGCAGATGCATTTGTTTGGGCGTTTGCAGATGAGTCGGCAATTGCAACGGCAGAAGCTGCCGCATTTGCTTGAGCGGTTGCTGATGCTTCGACATTAGCGACAGCTTTAGCATTCGCTGAAGCTTCGGCGTTGGCAGCAGCTGAGGCAGTGGCTGCCGCATTCGCTTGAGCGTTTGCTGATGCTTCGGCATTAGCGACAGCTATTGCTTCGGCTGAAGCCGCAGCGTTGGCTGCAGCTATGGCAGCAGCTGATGCGCTGGCGTCAGCTTGGGCGCCGCCAGATTTTTTACCCTTCTTATGTTTTTTTCCCAAGCCATGTTTTCCTTTACCACCTTTTTTCCCATTAACTTCATCACTTTCAGATGAACTGTCTTCATCGTCAGTGGACGCGTCTGCGCTGGCTACGGCTATAGCACTTGCAGATGCATTTGTTTGGGCGTTTGCAGATGAGTCGGCAATTGCAACGGCAGAAGCTGCCGCATTAGCTTGAGCGGTTGCTGATGCTTCGGCATTAGAGACAGCTATCGCATTCGCTGAAGCTTCGGCGTTGGCAGCAGCTGAGGCAGTGGCTGCCGCATTCGCTTGAGCGTTTGCTGATGCTTCGGCATTAGCGACAGCTATTGCATTGGCTGCAGCCTCAGCGTTGGCTGCAGCTATGGCAGCAGTTGATGCGCTGGCGTCAGCTTGGGCGCCGCCAGATTTTTTACCCTTCTTATGTTTTTTTCCCAAGCCATGTTTTCCTTTACCACCTTTTTTCCCATTAACTTCATCACTTCCAGATGAACTGTCTTCATCGTCAGTGGACGCGTCTGCGCTGGCTACGGCTATAGCACTTGCAGATGCATTTGTTTGGGCGTTTGCAGATGAGTCGGCAATTGCAACGGCAGAAGCTGCCGCATTAGCTTGAGCGGTTGCTGATGCTTCGGCATTAGAGACAGCTATAGCATTCGCTGAAGCTTCGGCGTTGGCAGCAGCTGAGGCAGTGGCTGCCGCATTCGCTTGAGCGTTTGCTGATGCTTCGGCATTAGCGACAGCTATTGCATTGGCTGCAGCTATGGCAGCAGCTGATGCGCTGGCGTCAGCTTGGGCACCGCCAGCTTTTTTACCCTTCTTATGTTTTCCTCCCAAGCCATGTTTTCCTTTACCACCTTTTTTACCATTACCTTCATTACTTCCAGATGAGCTGTCTTCATCGTCAGTGGACGCGTCTGCGCTGGCTACGGCTATAGCACTTGCAGATGCATTTGTTTGGGCGTTTGCAGATGAGTCGGCAATTGCAACGGCAGAAGCTGCCGCATTTGCTTGAGCGGTTGCTGATGCTTCGGCATTAGCGACAGCTTTAGCATTCGCTGAAGCTTCGGCGTTGGCAGCAGCTGAGGCAGTGGCTGCCGCATTCGCTTGAGCGTTTGCTGATGCTTCGGCATTAGCGACAGCTATTGCATTGGCTGCAGCCTCAGCGTTGGCTGCAGCTATGGCAGCAGCTGATGCGCTGGCGTCAGCTTGGGCACCGCCAGCTTTTTTACCCTTCTTATGTTTTCCACCCAAGCCATGTTTTCCTTTACCACCTTTTTTACCATTAACTTCATCACTTCCAGATGAGCTGTCTTCATCGTCAGTGGACGCGTCTGCGCTGGCTACAGCTATAGCGCTTGCTGATGCATTTGCAGATGCGTCGGCAGTTGCAACGGCAAAAGCAGCCGCATTTGCTTGAGCAGCTGCTGATGCTCCAGCATTAGCGACAGCTATTGCATTGGCTGCAGCCTCAGCGTTGGCTGCAGCTATGGCAGCAGCTGATGCGCTGGCGTCAGCTTGGACACCGCCAGCTTTTTTACCCTTGTTATGTTTTCCTCCCAAGCCATGTTTTCCTTTACCACCTTTTTTACCATTAACTTCATCACTTCCAGATGAGCTGTCTTCATCGTCAGTGGACGCGTCTGCGCTGGCTACGGCTATAGCACTTGCAGATGCATTTGTTTGGGCGTTTGCAGATGAGTCGGCAATTGCAACGGCAGAAGCTGCCGCATTAGCTTGAGCGGTTGCTGATGCTTCGGCATTAGAGACAGCTATAGCATTCGCTGAAGCTTCGGCGTTGGCAGCAGCTGAGGCAGTGGTTGCCGCATTCGCTTGAGCGTTTGCTGATGCTTCGGCATTAGCGACAGCTATTGCATTGGCTGCAGCCTCAGCGTTGGCTGCAGCTATGGCAGCAGCTGATGCGCTGGCGTCAGCTTGGGCGCCGCCAGATTTTTTACCCTTCCTATGTTTTCCTCCCGAGCCATGTTTTCCTTTACTACATTTTCTACCATTACCTTCATTACTTCCAGATGAGCTGTCTTCATCGTCAGTGGACGCGTCTGCGCTGGCTACGGCTATAGCACTTGCAGATGCATTTGTTTGGGCGTTTGCAGATGAGTCGGCAATTGCAACGGCAGAAGCTGCCGCATTTGCTTGAGCGGTTGCTGATGCTTCGGCATTAGCGACAGCTTTAGCATTCGCTGAAGCTTCGGCGTTGGCAGCAGCTGAGGCAGTGGCTGCCGCATTCGCTTGAGCGTTTGCTGATGCTTCGGCATTAGCGACAGCTATTGCATTGGCTGCAGCCTCAGCGTTGGCTGCAGCTATGGCAGCAGCTGATGCGCTGGCGTCAGCTTGGGCACCGTCAGCTTTTTTACCCTTCTTATGTTTTCCTCCCAAGCCATGTTTTCCTTTACCACCTTTTTTACCATTAACTTCATCACTTCCAGATGAGCTGTCTTCATCGTCAGTGGACGCGTCTGCGCTGGCTACAGCTATAGCGCTTGCTGATGCATTTGCAGATGCGTCGGCAGTTGCAACGGCAAAAGCAGCCGCATTTGCTTGAGCAGCTGCTGATGCTCCAGCATTAGCGACAGCTATTGCATTGGCTGCAGCCTCAGCGTTGGCTGCAGCTATGGCAGCAGCTGATGCGCTGGCGTCAGCTTGGACACCGCCAGCTTTTTTACCCTTGTTATGTTTTCCTCCCAAGCCATGTTTTCCTTTACCACCTTTTTTACCATTAACTTCATCACTTCCAGATGAGCTGTCTTCATCGTCAGTGGACGCGTCTGCGCTGGCTACGGCTATAGCACTTGCAGATGCATTTGTTTGGGCGTTTGCAGATGAGTCGGCAATTGCAACGGCAGAAGCTGCCGCATTAGCTTGAGCGGTTGCTGATGCTTCGGCATTAGAGACAGCTATAGCATTCGCTGAAGCTTCGGCGTTGGCAGCAGCTGAGGCAGTGGTTGCCGCATTCGCTTGAGCGTTTGCTGATGCTTCGGCATTAGCGACAGCTATTGCATTGGCTGCAGCCTCAGCGTTGGCTGCAGCTATGGCAGCAGCTGATGCGCTGGCGTCAGCTTGGGCGCCGCCAGATTTTTTACCCTTCCTATGTTTTCCTCCCGAGCCATGTTTTCCTTTACTACATTTTCTACCATTAACTTCATCACTTCCAGATGAACTGTCTTCATCGTCAGTGGACGCGTCTGCGGTGGCTACGGCTATAGCACTTGCAGATGCATTTGTTTGGGCGTTTGCAGATGAGTCGGCAATTGCAACGGCAGAAGCTGCAGCATTAGCTTGAGCGGTTGCTGATGCTTCAGCATTAGAGACAGCTATAGCATTCGCTGAAGCTTCGGCGTTAGCAGCAGCTGAGGCAGTGGCTGCCGCATTCGCTTGAGCGTTTGCTGATGCTTCGGCATTAGCGACAGTTATTGCATTGGCTGCAGCCTCAGCGTTGGCTGCAGCTATGGCAGCAGCTGATGCGCTGGCGTCAGCTTGGGCACCGCCAGCTTTTTTACCCTTCTTATGTTTTCCTCCCAAGCCATGTTTTCCTTTACCACCTTTTTTACCATTAACTTCATCACTTCCAGATGAGCTGTCTTCATCGTCAGTGGACGCGTCTGCGCTGGCTACGGCTATAGCACTTGCAGATGCATTTGTTTGGGCGTTTGCAGATGAGTCGGCAATTGCAACGGCAGAAGCTGCCGCATTAGCTTGAGCGGTTGCTGATGCTTCGGCATTAGAGACAGCTATAGCATTCGCTGAAGCTTCGGCGTTAGCAGCAGCTGAGGCAGTGGCTGCCGCATTCGCTTGAGCGTTTGCTGATGCTTCGGCATTAGCGACAGCTATTGCATTGGCTGCAGCCTCAGCGTTGGCTGCAGCTATGGCAGCAGCTGATGCGCTGGCGTCAGCTTGGGCGCCGCCAGATTTTTTACCCTTCTTATGTTTTCCTCCCGAGCCATGTTTTCCTTTACCACCTTTTTTACCATTAACTTCATCACTTCCAGATGAGCTGTCTTCATCGTCAGTGGACGCGTCTGCGCTGGCTACGGCTATAGCACTTGCAGATGCATTTGTTTGGGCGTTTGCAGATGAGTCGGCAATTGCAACGGCAGAAGCTGCCGCATTAGCTTGAGCGGTTGCTGATGCTTCGGCATTAGAGACAGCTATAGCATTCGCTGAAGCTTCGGCGTTAGCAGCAGCTGAGGCAGTGGCTGCCGCATTCGCTTGAGCGTTTGCTGATGCTTCGGCATTAGCGACAGCTATTGCATTGGCTGCAGCCTCAGCGTTGGCTGCAGCTATGGCAGCAGCTGATGCGCTGGCGTCAGCTTGGGCACTGCCAGCTTTTTTACCCTTCTTATGTTTTCCTCCCAAGCCATGTTTTCCTTTACCACCTTTTTTACCATTAACTTCATCACTTCCAGATGAGCTGTCTTCATCGTCAGTGGACGCGTCTGCGCTGGCTACGGCTATAGCACTTGCAGATGCATTTGTTTGGGCGTTTGCAGATGAGTCGGCAATTGCAACGGCAGAAGCTGCCGCATTAGCTTGAGCGGTTGCTGATGCTTCGGCATTAGAGACAGCTATAGCATTCGCTGAAGCTTCGGCGTTGGCAGCAGCTGAGGCAGTGGTTGCCGCATTCGCTTGAGCGTTTGCTGATGCTTCGGCATTAGCGACAGCTATTGCATTGGCTGCAGCCTCAGCGTTGGCTGCAGCTATGGCAGCAGCTGATGCGCTGGCGTCAGCTTGGGCGCCGCCAGATTTTTTACCCTTCTTATGTTTTCCTCCCGAGCCATGTTTTCCTTTACCACCTTTTTTACCATTAACTTCATCACTTCCAGATGAGCTGTCTTCATCGTCAGTGGACGCGTCTGCGCTGGCTACGGCTATAGCACTTGCAGATGCATTTGTTTGGGCGTTTGCAGATGAGTCGGCAATTGCAACGGCAGAAGCTGCCGCATTAGCTTGAGCGGTTGCTGATGCTTCGGCATTAGAGACAGCTATAGCATTCGCTGAAGCTTCGGCGTTAGCAGCAGCTGAGGCAGTGGCTGCCGCATTCGCTTGAGCGTTTGCTGATGCTTCGGCATTAGCGACAGCTATTGCATTGGCTGCAGCCTCAGCGTTGGCTGCAGCTATGGCAGCAGCTGATGCGCTGGCGTCAGCTTGGGCACTGCCAGCTTTTTTACCCTTCTTATGTTTTCCTCCCAAGCCATGTTTTCCTTTACCACCTTTTTTACCATTAACTTCATCACTTCCAGATGAGCTGTCTTCATCGTCAGTGGACGCGTCTGCGCTGGCTACGGCTATAGCACTTGCAGATGCATTTGTTTGGGCGTTTGCAGACGAGTCGGCAATTGCAACGGCAGAAGCTGCCGCATTAGCTTGAGCGGTTGCTGATGCTTCGGCATTAGAGACAGCTATAGCATTCGCTGAAGCTTCGGCGTTAGCAGCAGCTGAGGCAGTGGCTGCCGCATTCGCTTGAGCGTTTGCTGATGCTTCGGCATTAGCGACAGCTATTGCATTGGCTGCAGCCTCAGCGTTGGCTGCAGCTATGGCAGCAGCTGATGCGCTGGCGTCAGCTTGGGCGCCGCCAGATTTTTTACCCTTCTTATGTTTTCCTCCCGAGCCATGTTTTCCTTTACCACCTTTTTTACCATTAACTTCATCACTTCCAGATGAGCTGTCTTCATCGTCAGTGGACGCGTCTGCGCTGGCTACGGCTATAGCACTTGCAGATGCATTTGTTTGGGCGTTTGCAGATGAGTCGGCAATTGCAACGGCAGAAGCTGCCGCATTAGCTTGAGCGGTTGCTGATGCTTCGGCATTAGAGACAGCTATAGCATTCGCTGAAGCTTCGGCGTTAGCAGCAGCTGAGGCAGTGGCTGCCGCATTCGCTTGAGCGTTTGCTGATGCTTCGGCATTAGCGACAGCTATTGCATTGGCTGCAGCCTCAGCGTTGGCTGCAGCTATGGCAGCAGCTGATGCGCTGGCGTCAGCTTGGGCACTGCCAGCTTTTTTACCCTTCTTATGTTTTCCTCCCAAGCCATGTTTTCCTTTACCACCTTTTTTACCATTAACTTCATCACTTCCAGATGAGCTGTCTTCATCGTCAGTGGACGCGTCTGCGCTGGCTACGGCTATAGCACTTGCAGATGCATTTGTTTGGGCGTTTGCAGATGAGTCGGCAATTGCAACGGCAGAAGCTGCCGCATTAGCTTGAGCGGTTGCTGATGCTTCGGCATTAGAGACAGCTATAGCATTCGCTGAAGCTTCGGCGTTGGCAGCAGCTGAGGCAGTGGTTGCCGCATTCGCTTGAGCGTTTGCTGATGCTTCGGCATTAGCGACAGCTATTGCATTGGCTGCAGCCTCAGCGTTGGCTGCAGCTATGGCAGCAGCTGATGCGCTGGCGTCAGCTTGGGCGCCGCCAGATTTTTTACCCTTCTTATGTTTTCCTCCCGAGCCATGTTTTCCTTTACCACCTTTTTTACCATTAACTTCATCACTTCCAGATGAGCTGTCTTCATCGTCAGTGGACGCGTCTGCGCTGGCTACGGCTATAGCACTTGCAGATGCATTTGTTTGGGCGTTTGCAGATGAGTCGGCAATTGCAACGGCAGAAGCTGCCGCATTAGCTTGAGCGGTTGCTGATGCTTCGGCATTAGAGACAGCTATAGCATTCGCTGAAGCTTCGGCGTTAGCAGCAGCTGAGGCAGTGGCTGCCGCATTCGCTTGAGCGTTTGCTGATGCTTCGGCATTAGCGACAGCTATTGCATTGGCTGCAGCCTCAGCGTTGGCTGCAGCTATGGCAGCAGCTGATGCGCTGGCGTCAGCTTGGGCACTGCCAGCTTTTTTACCCTTCTTATGTTTTCCTCCCAAGCCATGTTTTCCTTTACCACCTTTTTTACCATTAACTTCATCACTTCCAGATGAGCTGTCTTCATCGTCAGTGGACGCGTCTGCGCTGGCTACGGCTATAGCACTTGCAGATGCATTTGTTTGGGCGTTTGCAGATGAGTCGGCAATTGCAACGGCAGAAGCTGCCGCATTAGCTTGAGCGGTTGCTGATGCTTCGGCATTAGAGATAGCTATAGCATTCGCTGAAGCTTCGGCGTTGGCAGCAGCTGAGGCAGTGGTTGCCGCATTCGCTTGAGCGTTTGCTGATGCTTCGGCATTAGCGACAGCTATTGCATTGGCTGCAGCCTCAGCGTTGGCTGCAGCTATGGCAGCAGCTGATGCGCTGGCGTCAGCTTGGGCGCCGCCAGATTTTTTACCCTTCCTATGTTTTCCTCCCGAGCCATGTTTTCCTTTACTACATTTTCTACCATTAACTTCATCACTTCCAGATGAACTGTCTTCATCGTCAGTGGACGCGTCTGCGGTGGCTACGGCTATAGCACTTGCAGATGCATTTGTTTGGGCGTTTGCAGATGAGTCGGCAATTGCAACGGCAGAAGCTGCCGCATTAGCTTGAGCGGTTGCTGATGCTTCAGCATTAGAGACAGCTATAGCATTCGCTGAAGCTTCGGCGTTAGCAGCAGCTGAGGCAGTGGCTGCCGCATTCGCTTGAGCGTTTGCTGATGCTTCGGCATTAGCGACAGCTATTGCATTGGCTGCAGCCTCAGCGTTGGCTGCAGCTATGGCAGCAGCTGATGCGCTGGCGTCAGCTTGGGCACCGCCAGCTTTTTTACCCTTCTTATGTTTTCCTCCCAAGCCATGTTTTCCTTTACCACCTTTTTTACCATTAACTTCATCACTTCCAGATGAGCTGTCTTCATCGTCAGTGGACGCGTCTGCGCTGGCTACGGCTATAGCACTTGCAGATGCATTTGTTTGGGCGTTTGCAGATGAGTCGGCAATTGCAACGGCAGAAGCTGCCGCATTAGCTTGAGCGGTTGCTGATGCTTCGGCATTAGAGACAGCTATAGCATTCGCTGAAGCTTCGGCGTTGGCAGCAGCTGAGGCAGTGGCTGCCGCATTCGCTTGAGCGTTTGCTGATGCTTCGGCATTAGCGACAGCTATTGCATTGGCTGCAGCCTCAGCGTTGGCTGCAGCTATGGCAGCAGCTGATGCGCTGGCGTCAGCTTGGGCGCCGCCAGATTTTTTACCCTTCTTATGTTTTCCTCCCGAGCCATGTTTTCCTTTACTACATTTTTTACCATTAACTTCATCACTTCCAGATGAACTGTCTTCATCGTCAGTGGACGCGTCTGCGCTGGCTACGGCTGTAGCACTTGCAGATGCATTTGTTTGGGCGTTTGCAGATGAGTCGGCAATTGCAACTGCAGAAGCTGCCGCATTTGCTTGAGCGGTTGCTGATGCTTCGGCATTAGCGACAGCTAAAGCATTCGCTGAAGCTTCGGCGTTGGCAGCAGCTGAGGCAGTGGCTGCCGCATTCGCTTGAGCGTTTGCTGATGCTTCGGCATTAGCGACAGCTATTGCATTGGCTGCAGCCTCAGCGTTGGCTGCAGCTATGGCAGCAGCTGATGCGCTGGCGTCAGCTTGGGCACCGCCAGCTTTTTTACCCTTCTTATGTTTTCCTCCCAAGCCATGTTTTCCTTTACCACCTTTTTTCCCATTAACTTCATCACTTCCAGATGAACTGTCTTCATCGTCAGTGGACGCGTCTGCGCTGGCTACGGCTATAGCACTTGCTGATGCATTTGTTTGGGCGTTTGCAGATGAGTCGGCAGTTGCAACGGCAGAGGCTGCTGCATTTGCTTGAGCGGTTGCTGATGCTTCGGCATTAGCGACAGCTACAGTATTGGCCAAAGCCGAGGCAACGGCTGCCGTATTTGCTTGGGCGTTTGCTAATCCTTCGGCATTAGCGACAATTGTAGGACTGGGTTTAGCTATAGCAGCTTCTGGAGCTTCAGCTGCTGTTTTGGTACTTGTTTTAGCGAAAGCGCTGGCGCGAGTTTTTGCTGCTGCCTTTTTATTGATTTTGGCTGGTGCTTTAGCAATGGTTTTAGCCAACGGTTTTGTTCGTACGCTATTGAGTACCTTACGGACTTCAGGCGAGGTGTTTGAATTTGGTATTCTTGATATTTTGTTTTGAACTGATGGCCATTGGTTAGCATAAGATTCGGTGCTGGATTCATATGAGCTGACATAACGCCCACGTGCGTTGCATAATGTTGGCTTTGTTAATCTTCGACAAGGGGGAAGATAGTCGCTTACCGAGTCAGAAGAAGAATCGTAGCCCATAAAGTTGAGAATAGCAAATAAGCCGAATAAACGACCTCCAAATCTTCCAAGTCTGCTGTAAGCGTTCGATTTTTTACTATGATGTACTTTGTGCCTGTCGTCGTATTCATCGGAAGATGAGCAACAATAATCATATCTGCCATTTCTCTTATCCATTTCGTTTGAGTATGCTTTCAGAGTTCGACCACAACCGCATGGACCTCGCACTGCAGTTTTTGGAGAGCATGGTGAAGATCTGGTGATTTCCTTTTATTCAAAATAAAAAAGACTTAGATAATTCAGATTACTCAATAAAATTATAAAAAAATATCGTAATATGTTTTAAGCTTAAAAAGATATATTTATTTTTCGTTAAAAAATTTAATATTTCAAGTTGAGAAAGCATTGTGCATCCGCTGATATTTTCCTATATTTATTACTGTGTGAAAATACTGTATTATATTTTTTAATAATTAAATTTACTTAAATATTTAATTTTAAATTTATGTTGAATGCACATGTGTTGTGTCTGATATTTTATCACGTTTTCATGTTTTTATTTATATATGTATATGTATGTGTGTGTGCGTATATGTATTTGTATGCACATATACGTACATATGTATATATGTATGTAGATATTTGTATGTAATTTTAATTTTTTTATTGTATTTTACGCTTTTGACCAGCGTGACGCTTTAGGTTAACCTGCCAGATCAGGATGGTCTTAATTTTAATAAATAAATAAAATACATAAATAAATTTCACTGTAGGCATTGCATTAGAATATTATGACATTTATGTTTCGAGACGGCGACTAAGTTATATGCACATGTTTGTTTGCTATATATAGTTATTTGTAAAACCAAATAACTTGAAGTAGGAAACGTAATACTTTTTGTATCAATTACAATTAAATGCAATAATATACAGTCATGGCCATAATAATGGGGAACCCTTTAAATGGTGTATAACTCTCTACAATTGCATACTCTCACGGAAATATCTTAGCAGGTAGTTTTAATTGTAATTCTGAGAACTATACGAAGAAATTTGTCGTTTTTAATTGCTTACTTGAGTTTTTAAAAAATATTGGAGGTTATACTATCCAGTTTCGCTTAAGTGGTCTTATGTTCAGTTGCGTGATTTTGGCTTTTATTTTCGATTATAATTTATGGAAAAAATAAAAGAAAAGGTTGTCTAACATAATTGCAAACCCTAAATTAAGCTGCGAGAAAAATTGCAGATGGAATGGATAAAATTGTCTCCGTTCACCCGCAAGTCATTAGTTGATAGTATGCCAAAATTGGTTGCAGCTGTAATTATAGGCCGGCGCCAGTTGACCACACGCTGGAGTTCGCCGTTAATAGTGTTGTAGAGCAAGGGACCACTCTTGAGGTTAAAACCCAAACGCTTGAGAGGCAGTGATTTCTCGGGCGGCCGTCTCAGGTGGAGCTCGAGGCAAAACTGATAACGAATAAAGCATAGCAGAGTAACGCAAGCAGGGCCAAAGGGCTCGGCCCTGAGGGGAACCGAGGGCCAAGGCTGCGGCTGAGGCAACATATACACCCCTCGAAGATCAGGGGGGTGGTGTTGTGACAAGAATGATACGCAATGCATGCAGTGCAAAGCAATGCAGGCCAGCCAATGAGAACACATTTTCCCAAGCGCTCGGGAGAAATACTAATGCAGCTCTAATAAAATATTTAGCACTACGGGGGGGGGGGGGATCCCGCTCACCTGACCGTCAAAAGCTGGGTGCCTGCCCATATGGGTTGGACTCGTAGGGTCCTAGTACTGGTAACGGCAGTGGCGCACGCAACGGATAACATGTAGCTATACTTCTGTAATTATAGCTAAGGATGGGCTTACTAAATATTAAAAATAAACTTTAAATAACAACCTTAGTCGGTTTTTTATTTATATTTTCACGATTTTTTTTAAGATATAACACATTTATTCAGGTGCCCCATTACTATGGTCAAACCTGTACATACTGACAAAAATAGCCTTAAAAATCTATTGCGAAAATAAAATATTTTTTTTTCTTTTCACTATTACTAGAATTATATTGAAGTGAACGAGTATTTTTTGGTTCTAGCAGTTAAAAAGCATGTTAGAACCTGGACATACACCATATATAAATCACATACATATATGGTGTTTAAAAAATATATAAGATCTCATACCATTAATCTATGAATTTCCTAGTGATCAAATCATTATTTAAATGAATTGATGGATTGAATAGATTTAGCAGATAAATAAACAATTGTTAAAAAGTGTCAGTTATACAAAAACACAATTCAATATTTAGAAAAAAATAGCTTCATGAAAATATATTCAATATTGTTTTATTCAACCCTATGGTTTCCGAAATCTGTTATATCGGTGTTTGTTACTTGGCAAAAATTACCGGACTTAAGAGAGAATCGGATCATTGCAAAAAGAAACGGAATAGTTATCCGAAAAAGGCTCGTCAACCAAAGGGTTAAGCATGTGAAAGAATTATGTATTAAATTTTATATTTGTAACATAATTATTATCAAAACCACTACATTAATATCTTTATCATATATTATTTTTATTTAGTCACTACTTAAGTATTTAGGAAATTAAATATTCGTCTACAACAAAGAGGTTAGTTTTAATTTATATTATTTACAGCTTATATAGACATTTTCTCTCTCTTCAATCAACATTAAAATTTTTAACATTATCTCTCTCTTAAAAAAAATTATAAATTAAATTCATATTTATACATAAATATGAATTTAATTTTCTCGTTAAATAAAATAAAATGAAACTTAATTAGGGTAAGCCTATTGCATATTTGATCCAAGCTGTTTTATTTAATCACAGTAAAATACTGTGGTAACTCAAATATCCAAATATATATATATATATATATATATATATATATATATATATATATATATATATATATATATATATATATATATATATATATATATATATATATATATATATATTGTAATTTACTGATGAGTGAATATACTAAGCAACTTATATATCAAGTAGGCAATAAATAAATAAAATATTTTGATCGTACTCACCGTTTGTGTAATAACGAAGATCAGCAAAAACAAATAGCGTAGAACAGCCGCCATGTTTGTTGAAAAGGATACGAAATCCTTAACGATATTAATTAGCGTTTAGATTATATATGTGTATTAAGTGTCGAAGAGCGCAAAAAGTAGAGCGTACAATTTTCACTTACGCACCCATTTATATTTATATAAATGCATATTCAATATACGCGTGTTTAATTTTGTTGCTTTTGAAGATCGATTAAATTTATGGACATGCTGTCTTTGTTTGCGTTTTTATTGTATCGACTCGTCTCAGTGTGATTTATTGCCTGCGGTGGATATAAATCATATTTTAAAACACATTCGCGTAATAAACTGTGCGTCAAGTAATAAGATACTTGGTATAGATCCAACCACGAAGTGATAATTCGGAGTGCCCACTACTAACTGTGGCACAACCGTGATACGAAGAGGACCGTAAATCAAAGATTCACACCTTGCATGTCCATAACTCAATTTAAATTAATAACGTATGAACTGGGTCATACTTCATAATTGTCAATAATAAAAATATAATTAGATAGTATACTTGGTGTTTATTTAAAAATGTTACGCTAAAATTATAAGAAATTCTTTAAGACCTATGCACCTGCAAGTGACTGAGCCCTTCGTTGCTAATATCAAAATATGTTATATTTCTAAAACTATTGTCATTTAGTTGAAAATTTTAAACCATGCAAAATGGACATAAGCAAAATCAACGGCAAACTCTTTTACCATTATTTTACAACAATAATAATCAGAAGAAGAGTAGGTGAGACACCGATAGTTTGGAAACAACAATGAAAATTAAATGTGTTGCTGCGTAGTAATATGCGTTATTAATTAAATGTATCTTAAATACCTAAAAAAATGACATCATACCTTTTCGTCGTCACTTAGGTTAAACCCGTGTGAAAAATGTATAAATACGGTATGTTAACTTGAATAAAACACAGAACCGAGTCAGGCGAAGCTGAGCTCTGATTTTGAAAGTATATTTAATGAAATAATACATTTTTTGATATTCAATTGTTAAATATTAATTGTGATATTTGATTTTAGACTGTTTTGTTGTTGTTGTTGTTGTTGCATAGCAATGCCACGTAACGTCAAAATATTGGTCTTCGCACAAATATCATTTGCATTGGATCGAACGAACAGCCATTTGGTGGTGCGCTTATATTATTAGCAGGTAATTTTCGTTATTTTATTAATTACCTGTTATCAAGGCAACAATTTTAACTGGCAAACTCAAAGGAGAAGTGCTGCTACCATGCTCACCAACGATTCCTATTTAAACGATTGCAGCTTCATAATAAACTGGCTTTTGCAATAACAATGGTCAATCGTTGCAAGTACGTAGATTGAATTCGGATAGTCTATGTTTTTCTCATGGTCAATTATACGTTGCATGCTCCCGTATAAGAAAACCAAGCGATTTGTTTGTATATACGCCAAATGTAATCACCAAAAACATCCCAGAGCATTGCAGTGATTTTAAAGGTAAATAATTCATTAATTTAAATTTATGTAATTAAAATAAAATTAATAATGATTTCATAATTAAATTATCATATGAAATAAAAAAATTCCACTTCAATCTCAAACATATTTAATCAGTGAATCCACAAATAAAAGTGCTTAATGTGTGATTAAAAGGGACAGAGATATTTTTATGCTAATCGTATTTTTAAATTCACATGTATTAAGCGGCACTGTTTCATATTTTTTCATTATGGAATTGTAAAAAGTAATAAACTAGTAGGTAAAAGAACAGAGATCGGCATCTCGGACCCTGCTATTAAATAGTTAACACCTTCAGATTTGTAAGTGCACATTCTGAAGACAAAGATGAAAACTTTTACGAATTTTTATTCTACTTTGAATATTTATTTTGTGCCACACAAAAACATTGGGCCGAATGCGGCCCGCGGGCCTCGGTCTGTTCTAGACTACTAAAAGATTGACCGTGTTGCAAGTTTGGCGACCGTTTTAAGTTACTGCTTTTGCCTACGCATTACATGCCTAATCCATACTAGGCGGCTACTACCTATATGTAACACAATCTTATTTTCAGGAAAAAGTAACGCTTTTTTACTTTATTGTCATTTAGGGTGCTTATGTAAAGTCCTACTTTGTATTCTACATTAAAAGAGTGATGCTATAAATTTGTAGAAACTATTGTTTTACGCGTCACAAATGTTCGAAATTTATGTAGCTCCAAGTCTCTACTTACATGATATTCACTGTAATTAAAAAATATTTTTAATTTGTTTGAACAGTGTATGCGTGTTTGCTCTATAAATGTAAATTAACAGTTGGCAATTTGTAGTCAGCGTCACAGAAAATTTTAATAGTTTGCATACGCATTTTTAGGAATAAATACATATTTTAACATTCCGGTCAATTTGTATGTACGGAAAACACATAATAAGTAACATTAAAATAATGTCGATACACATCCGCACGCACGATTATAATTTATTCACATTAGCAACATTTCTCTCAAACAGAAAAGTTTTTTTATTAGCTATGTTTTCGGTAAATAACACATGCATTTTAATTTTTTGTTATATTAACTAATTGAAGTTTATAATAAAATTATATTAATTTTATATAATATAATTATATTGTTTTTATATAATATAATTACATATATTTGATATAAAGTACTGTACATCTAATTTAAATACAGTGAAACCTCGGTTTACGAGTGTAATTTTGTCCGGAACGTGCTCGTATATCAAAACACTCGTATATCAAAGCAAAAGAAATAATGGAAATTTAAGTGTATTCGTACTAAAACGCAAAAATATTAATATAAAAATGATTAATGTCGTTCTAAGGTCACTAATCTCTTGTGCCTTTTGAAGGCGGTGACATAATCCTTCGATTCTAAAATCCATGTTGATGTAGTCTATACTGACTTTAAAAAAAAGTTTGTCATGAGCTACTTTTTTGAAAGTTGAGCAACTTCAGTCTTTCGATCAGTATGAAAGCTACGTAAATTGTCGCTCAGATGAGCATTTCGCTCATTTTAGAATACCACAGGGATTCAATTACATGATGAAATTAATAACTCGGAATATTTATTATATGCTCATGACCTAAAAGTGTTTCAAGAGTATGCGTACAAATTAGGATTCACTCTATAGAAAGACCTGGAGTCGCTGTGAAGGTGGTCGAATGTCAATCGCCTACCTTTGCCTTTTTTAATTAAAAAGTTTTTTTTTGTTAATAAATTTACATTATTTTTGGGTGTAATTTATTTTTCAGCATCGCTAAGTGTCACTTTTTCATATGTTCCAGATCTCCTAGCCTAGCAGAGTTCTCTTACAGTTTTTGCCGGACATTTTAAGCGAAAATATTTCCGACGATTACCTGGAAGTGTAGTTCGAGCAGGGGTGGAGATTTTATATGCACATCGCCAAGATTGTGGCATCGAGGATACTCAGCTTCGTTATGAGGTGCGTATGTCACTTCAATAATTTATTGACGATTCGCGTTTTGTAATATATGGTCGTTCGTATCGTTCTCGAATATGGCATAATTGTCTGGAATTCGAGTAAAGCGGAATACTCCTTGTCAGGGACGACTTGAATTTGTCCAGAAAAATGCATGTCATTTAATGAAATACTACAAATCTTAATTAAAGTCGAAATATTGAAAAAATACGACCAATGACTTGCCAACTTATGCCTTTCCCCTGAGAAAAACCTAAATGACGTCCCTGATTCTATACTAGAAATTATAGGGTTATCCCTCAAAGAAAATCTAAAAATAATAGTTTCGAATCTATTCAGAAAATATTTTTTAAGCATGTCATTTCAGTGAAGTCAAATCGGAATAAATTTTCGTCAGTAGATATATTTATTTACTAGTGAAAATTTGTTAGTAAAAGTATCTGATTTCAACCAAAGTATGATGTCGCTAAGCATTTCATCAATCGTCGACAATCCAGCTATTCTCGAGAAATTCTACTTTCGGGATACATAATCATGATCGCGTCCACTTTTGATAACGGTTGGGGCTTAACCAATTCGCTTATGCCTGTCACCATCCAGCTCCTTAATATGCTGGCATTACACATTGATCTGTTTAATGTTAGCTACGAGGAGCTGGTCCGGTTCGTATTTATAATTTAAAGTAATTATAATTTTTTTTTGTCTGCTACTTTCTATGTATTATTTTAATTATATTTTTTTGTGTACTGAAATAATACAATTTATTGACCTTGTAAATATCTTGGGATAGTTTATTAGCTACCTTATACCACCATCTGGTTTAAAAATGGCGGCTATTCAAATAATAAGCTAATCGTAGCTTTATTTAAATTTTTTTTTTTTTTTTAAAATCGTTTTTTTCTTTAATAGATATTAAAACAAAGCTTTTTCTTATCATTTCTTTGTGTTTTTGCGGAATATTTCATAATATTAAAAATTTCGTAAATAAAAGTATATTTTTTTTCAAAATCAGTTTTAAAGGATATGACGGTTTTTGATGACATGATAAATGCCGTAATTTTGATCAGATCGATATTAAACTGTTTATAAAAATTGTATATGTGAATATCTTAGTCTAGCTTGCTAGCCTGTTTTGCCATATTAAAAAACACCATGGTCCATATGGGATTCGAATCTATTTCTGGTCTTTCTGGTATTAGTCACCGACTTATTCTACTAGTCTATCGTTCCGGTTATATTATATTATGACAGAAATAATAAGTTCTGAATCGTTTGATACATATCTAAAATACTAGTTAATATAAATTCTAATTAATAAGCAACTATTTTTTTGAATTATAAAAAAATAATTTTACTTATTCTTTTGGGTGTTATCGGATTTATTAAAATATATTGTAAAACTATATTACATTGGCAAGTTTGCTGACTATGAAACAATACAAGTTTATTGGAATAGTTTTTTTAGTTCCTGGCAATCATTTACATAAAAACATTCTCAAAATAATACTGACTAAGAAACAATTAAAAAAAATTGTTCAAGAAAAATAAAGGTTGCCTATCACTGTATTAGACCATTAATCATTAGGAAAATTAATCATTTTGTAATATTAAATATTATGTATTATTCATATACATTATTTAATTTAACGCTCGATCTTATCCATAAGGTGACGCTGTTACTAATTAAATATGAAAATAAACACATCTTTTAGTGAATTATTGTACAAAAAAATATTGATTCAACTAAACGTATTGATT
This sequence comes from Plectrocnemia conspersa, assembly GCF_051122295.1. Taxonomy (NCBI): domain Eukaryota; kingdom Metazoa; phylum Arthropoda; class Insecta; order Trichoptera; family Polycentropodidae; genus Plectrocnemia; species Plectrocnemia conspersa. The sequence continues at coordinate 23,178,919 of NW_028277175.1, forward strand.
GATATTTCGTACAGTTGATGTAACAAAAAAGTTCATATATGTATTTTATAGACAAATACTTTTTTCATATTTACCAATATTGAATGTTCAACATACGTATATCTTTTAAATATCTATATTATCTTAAAATAAAACGTATTATATCAGAACATATGAAAACTTTATCAAGGTTTTATAAATTATAAAAGTATATAAATATGCTACAATAATTTATAAAGTGAAAAAGTAAACTAAAATGCTTGTTTCCAAATTGTTTCGTTTCTGGAATGGCAAAAATAAGCGTCTTACATTTTCCATTTTTTTAGATTCTTTATATTGAGTCTCTATTACGTTGAAAAAATAAGAAAATATGGTAAACAGCATCAAAACTCAAAAACCTTGCAACAGACTAGTCAACACAATAACGTTTTAATTGTATAATGCTTTTTACGTAATCATAGAAATTTCCTGGACAAAATTTTGCTAAAAGCTACTGCCCAAATTTAATGCACAGCAATCCGTGAAAAATTCAGATTCAACCTTTTTATAGTTGTAGGAAGATAGGTCTAGTAAAAACATACGATCAATTTTTTCTTGCATTTTAGTATCTGATTGTGAATATATGTATTCCATTTAAAATTGACAATTGAAAATATAGTAAAAATATGCCAAAATTTTGACGCTTGTTCCGAAAAACATTAAATCTATTCTAAACGAAAATCAAGTTTGCATATCGTTCGCTGTTTACAGGAGTGTGTATAACAAGTGTATTAAAATGCATATAATTGTACGAAATATTTCGATTTTCACTTCGAAGGCTGTTATGTTTCGAAATATTACAGTGATAAGTTGATTTGAGTTGGGTGGGCAAAACCATTAAATATGTTAAATATAGGAGCTATGTTCAGGCGCAAATTAAAATTTAGATTGCATTCCTTTCAACATTGATTTAGCTACCTAACGTCTGAATAGTAAATTATGTCATTTACTGATTTATAGACAATTTACATGACACTATATATTTTTAAAGGTTTCGCCCATATATTTTCTATTATTTTCTAAGTACCTCTCTTTGACTGTTGCGTACAAAATATGAGTTTAAGTCGTGTCTTTTAATGGTCCCGCTGCTATGCTGGCCCACTGCGGAGGCCCGATAAGCCAAGGGCAAAGCCCCGGCGTCGGACCCGATGACATAAACCCTATGGTGCGCAATTTTTTTCCTCGACTAACTGTAACAGCTCATACAGCAGCTTGGAAAGCCGCACTCAATTCTTATAAAAATTAAAAATGGAAAATCACTCCGTAATATTCATAAAGAAAATTGCGGAAAATCGTAAGCTACGCAAAAAGTTTCAACAATCAAGTTTACCAAGCCATAACACAAAATTCAATAAAGCCGCCTATACAACTCAAGGCTCTATTATACAACTTAAAAAATGATGCAATTCAAAATTAATTGAAGAACTTGTCAGCCTCAAAAAGTAACGACTACACGCTGTGGAAAGCTACGAAGAAGCTAAAGCAATTGATAACATACTCGCCGCGAATTAAAAACGGAAACAATAAATGGTCTAGAAGCGATAATAAAAAGACCGATACTTTTGCAGCTCACTTGAACGAGGTATTCACACCATACGATCCTGCAATAGAAACTACAATAGATGCAAAGGAAATTTCAGATTATCTAAAAGCATCCACACCCCTTCGAATTATCAGAAAAAGGAATGAAAATTATCACTATAATATTTAACTGGAACACATTCTTTCGTCATGGAAAGTTACAGAAGTAATAATGATATCAAAACCATGAAAACCACTCGAAGAAACAACGCCGTATAAACTGATAAGCCTGTTACCTGTGTTGTCAAAAATATTCGAAAAACTGTTACTTTAACGAATAAACCCAATAATTGAAGACAAAATAATTAATGCAGATCACCAATTTTGATTCAGAAATCGCCATGGAACTATAGAGCAAGTCCATAAGATTATAAAAATAATCATTAACGATTCTGAGGGCAAAAGGTACTTCACTGCTGCGTTCATAGATATTACTAAATCAGGCGCGATGGACTGCTCTATAAGATAAAAGTAAACCTGCCGAACAAAATTTATAAAATATTAGAATCCTGCATAAGAGATAGATACTTTCGCGCACGGAGCTGAAAGAAATCGAATCCGGAGTTCCACAGGGAAGTGTATTGGGACCGGTTTTCTACCTAATTTGTACCGCTGATCTCACAAAGATAGGTTATGCAACAATAGCGACATTTGCCCGACGATACAGCTGTGATCGCTTCTCATCATGAACATGATCCATTGAAAGCGTCAGAAAACCTCCAGAGAAACCTTCACGAAATTTAACAACGGATGAAAGCTTGGAAAATGAAAGCAAACACGACAAAATCAACCCATGTACGTTCACATTGAATAAAAAGATCTGCCCAAATGCTTCGCAAAATGGTCAAATATTACAACAAAAAGAAGATGTCAAATACATGGGAGTATGTCTGGACAGAACATATCTTTAGTAAAAGGAAACAACTTGGAATCCAACTAGCGAATAATGCACTGGATGATGGGAAGAAAATCTCAGATGATATTGTAAAACAAGCTACTAATGTACAAGTCAATTATCAATAATACGGGATTCAACTTTGGGGACGTGCCTGTGCTTCCAGCATCGCCATCATCCAGAGATTTCAAAATAAGATTCTACGAATGATAGTCGACGCTCCCTGGTATGTTCCTAATGACGTAATACATAACGACCTAAACATAGAATTCATAAAATATGAAATAACGAACAAATACACGACATACAGAGACACTAAAACTCCACCCAAACAAAATGGCAACATAACTAGTTGACAAGTAAATAAGTATAAACAAATAAATTAGTAGTATATAAAATAAATTAGATTTAGTATTAATAAATATGGAGGGGCATCCAATGGCATGTTTTCTTTACATGCCAATATAATAATTTAAAAAAATACTCATTTTTAATGTATAGACATTGCAAATAAAAGAATAAGTAATATAAAAATATTTTTTCAATACATTACTTCAAGTTTAACATAATATGTTAATTTTGTATTTAAATCTATATATTAATTTTATTTGTACTAAGTAATAAAGATTATTTTTATTGTAATTAATATTTTATTGCAATTGACATCTGTTGATCATGACGAAAATTTTTAATAACAACATGATTGTTTTTCAATTAATGTTTTATCAACGTTCGCTGCTACTGAATTATAAAAATATTTAAAGAAAAAAATAGTTTAAAAATATATACATAGGTACAAAATTCCGAGCTGTGTTAAAAGTTGTTGAATGTATTTCGCGAAAAGCAAATTGTTCCTTTATAATTTTACTACCAAGAGATTTTTTATTTTTTTATTTGGATAAATTTTGACTGTTAACAGAGTATACATCTAGCTAAGTCGTTGAATATTGATTCTATATTTAATGCCTGCACTACACTCTCTGGAAGTTGGCCAAGGTTGGCCAAGGACGGAGAATATAGTGGGTTACTTCGGTCGAGTTCGGTTCTGCCCGCTCTAAAATCTCTCGGAAGTTGTCCGAGGTTACCGAGAACGGAAGGTAAAGTGGGGGTAATTCAGTCGATTTGGCCAGCTTCGAGCACTTCCGAACATTGTCGGCAAATGGATCAAAGTCAAAGGAACCGAAGCCGGAGCTGCTCTTTCGAGCGCGAGCGATGAGATACTTCCCCTTTCGCTCTCTCGCGTGTTATGTGACGAGAGTGGTAATTCGCAAACTGAGATAGAACGAGTAACTCGCTTCAATTTCAGTATGCGCGTAGGCGTCCTATGGTCAACACGCATGACGAGCGCTGCATCGTGGTCACGTGGTCAAATTATACCACATCGGGGACTTCAATAGACTCTTACTGACATCTTTGAATATTTTAGGGCACCAAAAGGGATTAATTATATTTTTGTTAGTATATTCTTCTAACAGATATCGTTATTATACTTTTTTTCATATACAATTAAATAATTAAAAAATAATTAGTGGTACTTGATTTTGTAAAAAAAAAATCGTTTCGAATATCGGTTTATATAAATGTCACACCATAACGAATTCTCATTTAGAATCGATGGCGACAAATTCTAGGATAGTTACAGATGTGGTGTTCGTATTCTGAAGTATCATTTTTATGCCTTATGGCATTTTGCAAAAGCCGACAAAGATTTTGTGTAAATTGGATATTTACAACCGAAAAGTTTTCATTGATATTGTATTGGTGAGTGCCAATTGAATATGAAGCTTTTGCCGATTATGCTAATTTAAACTAAGATGAGAACTTTTGTATTATATACAAATACACTCTTGACACAATAATCGAACAACTAAACTGGAGTTATGAAAAACTTCAGAAGGTGTAACAAGATTTTGACTTTCTTATTGGTTCGAACTTAATATTGTTAGATGAAACTGAGCTGAGTAGATATTCTATGAACCTTGCAATCAAATATACGGATGAAGTAAATAGGCCCGAATTTTTAAGTGAGATCGTCAGTTCAAAAATATTGTTTCCGCCTTTGGATGAGAATCTAAAAAAAATTAATCGTTCATAAATTCGACGATTTATTTTCACAACAAATATAATTTTTCTAAGGATTCCAGAAACCACTGCTTCAGCGAAAAATCCTGCAGTAAACTTAAAATGGTCAAAAACTTTATGAGATCTTCAATGGCTCAGGACAGACCGAGTTTGTGTATACTTTCGATCGAACACAATTGTTAGATATAGACAGAATTATAAATGATTTTGCTTCCCTGAAAGCGCGAAAGATAATTTTATAAAATAAAATAAGTTTTGTGGCACAGGTGGCTGTCAGAAATTTGAAAAAATATAATCCACTAATATTAGTCTAAAAGCTTTTTTTTTTACTAAAATATGGGTGGGGAACTTGCGGTCTTACAGGCCATTAAGTGAGGCCTTTTGAATGAATCCAGATTTGTTTTTTTTTTTGAAGACCGATATAATATTTTTTGCGGGGGTCCAAAATTTCCGTCACAGATTTTGAGGTCATCAATTGAAATTTATTGAATGCGGCCTTCCAATATGAAAAGAAAAGAATACTTCTGTGCTTTATTATCTGCGCCAGTCGACCACACGCTGGAGATCGCTGTTAACAGTGTGGGAGAGTGAGGGATTTCTTTTGAGCTTGAATTCCCAAGCTCCTAAGAGAAAGTAAACTCTGTGACAACCCAACTGGACTACCAATGACTTGCAAATTGCATTTCAATGCAAGTTGGTCAAAAGTTTCGGCCCTTGGGACCGAGGGCTAAAGCTGAAACTTAGGCATCACTAAAAGTGATGTAACAAGAATGAAGCGCATCGAAATGTAATAAAACATGAAGATTTTCCCATTCTCTAATTTTTATTTAAAGAAAATTCTTTATAGTATAACATAATTAGAAGTAATTTAAATACATATAAAACTTGCTATCTATTTCCACGTAATTTGAAAAGTTAAAACAGATGTTTTAGTTGTTTGTAAAATTTTCTAGCAAATCTATTTTATTATTGTTATATTAGTAGTATCAAATATTAAACGTACTTTATAAATAGATACTTTAAATTTATTGAGCTTATAAATGTTTTGTTCAAATTTCACAGTGGTTTCGAAATTTTATGGCAATTTTATATTTATTATATTAAAATAAAACAAAATTATTTTTGTAAAATTACACAATTTTATTTCAAAATTTTTTTATATAACTAATTATTATCAACTAAACATGTTTAATATAGTATTCAACTATAATCTTATATATTAATAACTAGTTTATTATTTGTACATACATAGGTGGTATATTATAGGGAAATGGATTATTATTCATTCAGAGATATACACGTTTGTTTTCAATTTATACTATCATCTCATAAAAAACCTTTGCAACTCAGCCATCCAAGAAGATTTGGGTTCATGATGAACAAGTGGGCCATGATTATGACGCGACCTTCTGCTGCGACGGTGATGAGATTCATTGCTTTTTGACAGATCAGTAAAAATGATAATCGGAGCTCTTTCTTCGCTGGAAGAACTAGAACCAGAGTTGTGGTTTTTATGGTTGCGATTATGTTTTCTTGAGATATTTCTTTTGCGTGACTTATTGTGATGCTCTCCCCTAGACATGCTAGAATGCTTTCTATACTTATGATAACGTTCTTCCGAAGAACTTGAGCTAGATTTGTTAGAACGCTTCGTTCGTTTTAGATGGTGCTCTTCGCTAGAACTGTTAGAATGCTTTCTATACTTATGATAACGTTCTTCTGAAGAACTAGAGCTAGATTTGTTAGAACGCTTCTTTCGTTTTAGGTGGTGCTCTTCGCTAGAGCTGTTAGAATCCTTTCTATACTTATGATAACGTTCTTCTGAAGAACTAGAGCTAGATTTGTTAGAACGCTTCGTTCGTTTTAGGTGGTGCTCTTCGCTAGAACTGCTAGAATGCTTTCTATACTTATAATAACGTTCTTCTGAAGAACTAGAGCTAGATCTATTAGAACGCTTCGTGCGTTTTAGTTGGTGCTCTTCGCTAGAACTAGAGCTAGATCTATGTGAACGCTTAGTGTGTTTTACGTGGCGCTCTTCGCTAGAACTGGAACTAGATCTTTTAGAATGCTTCGTGCGTTTCATGTGATGTTCTTCGCTAGAACTGGAGCTCGATCTACGTGAACGCTTTGTGCGTTTTACATGACGTTCTTCGCTAGAACTAGAACTAGATCTATTAAAACGCTTACTGTGTTTTCTCTGGCGCTCTTCGCTAGAACTAGAACTTCTAGAATGTTGTGCGTAGCGTTTTTCGCTAGAACTGAAGCTAAGAATAATGAAACGATTTTTGTCGTTTTTATGATGTTCTTCGCTTGAGCTAGAACTAGAGGAATGATTAATACGGCGTTTATGATGCTTCTTATGATGCTCTTCACTAGAACTGGAGCTAGAGCTTGAATGTTTTGATCTAATATCGAAACGTGGAATGATGGCTATTTTTATGGGATTTCCTCTTCTGCTTACAGAACCGGGTTGATTCCTTGCACTATGCTTGTGATGATGATTTAAAGATAGTTGTTGATTATGTGGAAATGAGTCATTTTCTTCGCTGGAACTACTGGAGCTATAGCTACTAGGTTTTTCTACTGCAAAGCCAATGATGTTGTAGTCCTCATCATCATCAGCTGAGATTAACTGAAAAGTAAAATAAAAATGTCTTAATATTTTACATTTATTTTATTAGTATTATTGGTAATTTTTAAATGAAAGTTGTGTCTCTTACGCTTTGGTAAATTATAAATAGAAAAAGTAAAAATAAAATATGTATAGTTTTGACTACAATATATTTTGAAAGCAAACTTATAGAATAAAAATTATTTGTAAAAAAATATAGTTATCTTATTATTAGGCATAATTTAAAATATTTTATGTGAGCCTTAAAAATAAGTATACATAAAAATATTAATGTTAAAATAAATATTTTTTATGTAATAACTAGAAAAACTAGACAAAAATACTCACTGCACAAGAAACAACCAATAACAAGAAGCACACTTTTCCACAAATGATAATCATTCTTCTCTATTTTGATTGTCACAAGTTGAAATTATCGATTATCAAGTGTAGTACTGTATGATGCAATCGATGAATTATATAAAGATGCTTCGACCATTTTCACTATATATATGAAATATCCAATCCTTTCCCACGAACGACGCATACTATATTGATTCAACCTGTCCACACAATCAAATGATTTATTATCCCAGACAATGTCAACTTTCTTTTGCTCATCAACTTGCGCAATGTGGTCGTGGAAAATTATAATGTCAATTTGTCATCAAAGCAAACCCAGTAGTATCAATAAAATTTAGAAAATGATATTAATGTAATGAGGGCAATTAAATGAGGTTAATTTAATGGTAATTTAATCGTAATGACCTAAACTATATATTATATATACTGTTTAACTTTCGGTGCGTTTTTATACACATTAATTGCTACATTTGACATTCAGCTGGATAAATGAAATATTTGCTTTATCTCAGGAAAGTCTGGCAGTACCTAGCAATTCCCAGTAATTCTGTTATGTAACAGAGAAATGAACCCGCCGCCGCGGCCTGTTGGCCCCTTTTTTATGATAGGGATGGCTGACGAATTGAATACAAAAACAGATAATGCATACATGAAATTCTTTCTACTATTTTTATCTCGATTCAAATGTATTTTTACTCAAATAGTACTATGGAATATTTTTCACTAAACATATATATATTAAATATTAGCAATAAATAAGTCTTTAAATAAAAACTTTTTTGAAAAATTTGCGCGAAATGTATGTTTTAAAAAAAACTTTCTCATTAAAAAATAATGTAATATTATTTTTTTTCGTTACCAACTAAAGATAGGTTTTACTAGACGATATAATTAAAATGTGTTGATGGGTGTTTTTTACATCATTGATATATTCTTTGATGTAAATACATCATTTATTTTTATTGTTGTAACTTTAGCCCCCGCCTTCCAGAGGGGTGCTGTGGCGGCGGAAGCCAGGAAACGAGGTTGCGGATGTTCCAGAAATGATACGACGGTAGTACGACCGAAGTGATTGAGTACTGTCCGGTGACTGATCTTTAGATCACGTCGGGAAGTCACCACTTTAGCGCCCGCCCTCCAGTGGGGCGCTGTGGTGACGAAAGCTAGGAATAGTAAAGATTTGCAGACGAGCTCTCCGAAAATAGTACAACTGTATGTAGTTTTGACGAATTGTTAATGACCATTTATTTTCTTAATTGCTCCATATTTATAGTAAATATTTAATTCGATAAATATGAATGATAATAACTTATAAATGCGCAACACGTGTAAATAATTAATTACGTACAATTTAATTAATTTGTAGCATGTGTCTATAAACATTTTTTCGTTGTTGCTATGCGAATTTATTTTTAATAAAAATAATATGTAATTTATTTATTGGTTCCAACATAACAATTAAATATTATTGCTTTTTATTATTTTACATTATTGAGAGTACACAAAAAAAATAATTATTTTTATTTTTTACATATATTAGGCCAAATTGTCTAGGACTAAAAGGGTTATGCAGTATTTACGTATATTTTATTCTATAATATTTGCATAAATATTTATAACTCAATTACTTTAAAAATAAAACGCGTCAAGCGATCAGAAAAAATCGTAACTCCCATCTAATCCAATTTCTATTTTTAGGGTTTTGCAAAAGAAAGGTCGTGTTGCACAAAAACACGTGCAGTTACCGCTGTTGTTTTCCTAGTAAATATATTTGTATATCGGTTGTCAACGGAACTGATCTTTACTTAGTGTCTATTATTTCTTACACCAGCTCCTTTGCTTACGTCATCTACCTTGTTAATTATTATTTTTCAATATATAAGTTATTTTATTACGTGGACATTATAATATTAGTTTATTTTATTTAGTTGATAAAATATTTAAAAATTTGTGTCGGATAATTTGTTGAAATATGATTATAATAATTATATAATTTTTGGCGTGGTGTTTTGAGACTCTTACAATTTTTTAATATGTTTTGATGCAAATCGAACAATGGTAAATATATTATATTATATTTGTAAATATTTATTGAAATTAATTCATTTTTTAAGAAGATTATGATTTTCGAAAGTCTGACTCAGTCATCGTTAGTTAACGTCACTCTTGGGTGTTCCAAATATAATGATTTCACTTGGGTGTTTGTTTATAAAGTACCTTCGTTCAATTGACGTTTTTTAATGGTTAATTATATTATAGTATGTATATTTAAAATATAGTTTATTATGATTTGAACAGTAAATTATATTATATGTTTGTGAATTATAATAGTATAACTGTCACTCTGGTTATTATTTAATATATACATATGTATACGTTATAAAGATAAGCTCCTCCTCAGCTAACTGCTAAGTTTATATGAACAATATTGGAAGGCTTGGAACTAGTTGGTCTGATATTGTGTATATCTGACATTGTTCCAAAACGACACCGTGCAGGCTGATTCGACTTTGCTAACCTACTTAACGTTACTCACACCCTTTTAAATAACAAGAAAGGTACATTCTAAAAGTAAACATAATATATGAATATAAATATTTATCCAATTTTAAAAGACGTATTAAAATCTACTTAGCATTTCAAATACAACTGTTTGAGTGTAAATATAATTTCACAAAACAAGCGCTCGCAAATAGTTAGTTTGCAAGTTCGCAAGTCGTTGTTTGAAATTGAATATATTATTTTGTGTGATATAATAGAATTTGTTAAATATTTATTTTATAAACTGTTTGAATATCAAATACGTCAATTTCTAAATTTAGCACACTTTTGAATTTGAAACTAAAATATTTAATTTTCCATGTAAAAATCATATGATTATATGAATAACTATTTGCTTCTCATGTAAATAAATATGTACTGAAAGCGGTAATTGTTTTGGTTTATGAGATCTTAATTGCATCCTATCGGCGGCTTGTTTTAAAAGCCTTGAGCAAATTGATTAAAATTAAAGATGCGTGTATTCCAAATAAATCATACTTGTCTGTTCTGACCTAGCGTTTCTATCTTCATAAAAGTAAAAATTATTTAGTAATAAATTATTATTATCGTGCCATAAGTTTTGAGTCACGTACAGTTTTTTTTAATTATTATAAATGCATGCTTTTATCGTAGTTTTGTCTGGGTCTGTCGAATCCAGTCATCTCAGAAGATGGGGTTGAACTCTATATTTCAGATGTCGTAGTTAAAGCAGGGTTACCGTGAAGAGGGAAGCGGCTGATTTCACGTTTTTTAAGTCTTGAATAACACTGCACTTGTCGTGACACATTACATATTACATTTGCTATCAATACAATTGTATTTTTAAAGGCACCGAGCGGCCATTGAGAATGCTAATCTCTTGGAAACTTTGTTCGTTACGTACAAATGCACTTGTCGGCGAGTCTTAAGCACTTATAGCATTTTGGTTTATTGCGCTTTTAACGCGTATGAGCGACAAATACTTTTTTCTATTATTGCGTATCGATTAATTTAATACGAATATTTATTTTTCAATGCTTCAATGAAAATTAATAAATTTTGTTCTACTAAAAATACAAATGGGCATGTATGCTGTTGTGCTTTATTTATAAATTGTACTTCAACGGTTTTATATACTGTTAAGCTTCGCTCACCATGTTTAGATATGGATACTAAAAATTGCAAATTAAATAAATAATAAAGTTTATTGACTCACATTTAAATAATAACAAAGACACAAAATAAACGTTGTATGTATATAGAATGATAAGTATACATTTAATTAAATAAAGTTCTAGCATGCGCCTTCGCGGATGAATGAACTATATCGTCGCTTTGGCAATCCTCTTCGTTGCTGTATTCTTGATGATACTTCTCCCCTGGTTCTTTTATTGAATAGCGTTTTTCAGAATGTTCACAGCTTTCATTAGCTTTAGTATGATTTTCATTAAAATCTGGTAGATGCATTTCAGTTTTATGATGTTGATTTTCGTGCGATTCATTGGAATGGTTTTTGACGATGTGCTGCAATAGTCCTAAATACTTATTCTTCCACGATTTGACTTTATTGCTACAATCGCATGGTGGTGGTGGGGGACATATGAGTGGTGGAAGACTTGGTCCTTGCGGACCTTGTAGTCCTTGTAGACCCGGTGCGCCTGGTGGTCCCCATGGTCCCGCTGGTCCTTGTGGTCCCAATGGTCCTAATGCTCCTATTGGTCCTGATGCACCTGGTGGACCCGGTGATCCCATAAGACCGGTTAGTCCTATTGGTCCTGGTGGACCCGGTGATCCCATAAGACCGGTTAGTCCTATTGGTCCTGGTGGGCCAGTTTGTCCAAGTGCTCCTATTGGTCCTGTTGCTCCAGGTGGTCCTACTGATGTTGGCCCTGGTGGTCCTGGTGGTCCTGGTACTCCTGTTGACCCTTGTTGTCCAACTGGTCCTGGTGGTCCTATTAGGCCAGATGGCCCTCCGATTGAATCTGGACTTGGGCATGGTGATTGTGCTTCAGCTAATGCCTAAATTATTATATACATACGCTAGTTTAAAGTTACAATTTGACAAATACAAGTTATGTTTCCCTAAGCATATGTTAATATTTAAAATTAATTTTCCTGCGGGATTTCGTGTTTAATGTTGTTAGACTTATCCCCTTGCAAATAAGTCAAGTTTTTTCATTACTCGTGCGATCATAATCCACGTGAGATTGTCGTTATACTCAAAGGGCTCACTTCTACGTAATATTATACGTAAGTTCACCGCCGCGCTTGCGCAGTACGGGAGCCACTAGTTTAAGAACGATCAAGCGGGAGCTTCTCGCTCGGCTTGGGACAAACATCTCTTATCATTTATGAAAGGTATGACCAAATAAATTAACTAGATGTGCTAGGTTAGAATGCAGGATGCTAGTGAGAGCTAAAAAAAAAGTAAATTTAGAAATTGTTATTCATTTTGGTATGCTAAGATGTGCTACATTGAAATGCAGAATGCAGGTGAGAGCAAAAAAAAACAGGTCATATCGGAAATTTTGTGAGACCGGGACGTATTGTAAACCTAGTCTTATGTATAAAGGAGTATATACTATGTTATATAGCTACTACGTATTTATTTTACTATTTATTTATACGGTCGCCCGTGGGCCGAAATTCCCGAGCCTAATGCGATCGTAGGAGGAGGGCGTGGACCCATTTAAAAAATCCATGATATCAAATTCAAGTAAATTTCAATGTATGCTAATCTCTATGAATGTGTTACATTTTAAGTAAATACAAAAAATATAGTTTATACTCACAATCATTAATGTTACAAATAACACTGTTAAAAGCATCGTGGTTTATCTGCTTGGTATTTTTTCAGATTTTGCTATATTAAGAATGATACTGATTCTAATAGCCTTTTTCTTTTTATAGTAAAAGCAGATCATGTTGGTCACTAAACAAATCTCTTATTTTTTCACCCAATAACAATATGAGCAAATACCAATGAACTTTTCTCTAATTATAAAAACGTGTTGCATTATGTGTTCAGTTGCAGTTTTGATAGAACATTACCCTTTTATTGTCAAGTCTTATGTACAGTTCATAGCTTTTGTGTAAATATATGTCAATCTATAAAAATGACAATTACGATAAAGTAATTAAAAGAAATAAATTTATAACAATCCAATACCTATAATAATATTTTGTTTGTTCTAAATCGTTTGAGTTCAAAACAAATATTCACATAAAAAAATTAGTCCTTGCAATAGGCAGTATAAAAATACCAATTTGAAAAGTTAGTCCATTCTGTGTCTTCCAACTGAAGTCCAACTGGTTACGAAAAAGTCACAAAGAAATAATAAGCCCGGCCTGATTCATAACGACCTAGACAAACGGAATATAAACGACTGAAATTAAATTTTTAAACCTAAAATGTGCAAACAATGTTACCACCAGGATAGATGCAAAAAAATATTAGAACTCAAGATAGATCTAGTAGCCCCGCAAGAAATCGAATGGAAAGAAGCAAGATAAATAAACAAACGGAATTACATTATTTATTACAGTGGGTCAACCAAAACGATACAACGAGGTATAGAATTCATAGAATTCATCCGGCGGGCAGATCCGCCCGTGTGTGGCTAGCTACTACCAAATCAGTTCAAGGATTCGAACCAATCAACGACAGGCTATCAAAATTAAGACTGAAAGGGACTTTATTCTATATAAATTTCATCAATGCATATGCTTCGACAAAAGAGGCAGAAGAGAAAAATAAAGATAGATTTTATGAGGAACTTCAAAAGTAGTGTGAAAAAGTCTTCAAAAATGACGCATTAGTAATTCTAAGAGATTTCAACGTAGGCAAAAAAATATATTTAGAGAAGTGGCAGGACGATATAGTTTACATTTTAATTAAATTATGGTATTCATTTTCAGTTTATTAAATTAACCTTATTTTGAAATTTAACAGAAAAAATGCTTGTTAAAAATACATTATATACATTTATTTACAAATATATAAATACAATAAATAGTACATTTTTTTAATAGTAGGTTTTGGTTTATGGTTAAACGGATGTACGAACTATACTATGTTTATTCCCAGATTCTCGTCGACGATGTCTGCTTGATATTATCCACTTCTCATTTGATTTTTTTATTGAATGATGTTCAGATTGTCCACTAGCATCTTTATGTTGAGTATGTTGTTTTATCTTCAAATGTTGGATTGAACTATTTAAATCCGTTAGATGGATTTCAACTTTATCATTTTTAGCTTCTTGGTGTTTGTTTATTTTATTTCTTTGATTTTCGTGTAAATTATATGAATGTTTTTTGGCAATGCGTTTCAATAGTTCTAAATATTTTTTCTTCCACGGTTTCACTTCCCTGCTACAATCGCATGCTGGTAGTGAAGGACATATAATTGGTGAAAGGCTTGGCCCTGGTAGACCTGCTATTCCTGGTTGGCCCGGTGGTCCCGGTAGACCGGATATACCACGTGGTCCCGTTGGTCCCAATAGTCCACGTGGTCCCAACGGTCCTGATGGTCCTAGTAGTCCTGGTAAACCTGATAGACCGGTTAGTCCTACTGGTCCAGGTAGGCCAGCTTTTCCATCTAATCCTGGCGAACCGAATGGACCCTGTCGACCTAATGGTCCTAAAAACCCTGGTGGTCCTATTCCTCCTATAGCTCCAATTGACCCTGATGATGTCGGACCTAGTTGTCCTATTGCTCCTGTTTGTCCTTGTGGTCCTACTGGTCCCGGTGGTCCAACTAGACCCGGAGGCTTTGCCAGGGGTATTGTTGTAGTATGTGATAGTGTTGTTGTTGGTGGTAGTGTTGTTCCAGTCAGTAGTGTAGTGTCTGGTGGCAGTGTCGTAGTAGGTGGTAATGTTGTGGTATGCGGTAATGTCGTGTCAGGTGTTTGCGTTGTTGAAAGTGGTAGTATTGCCTTAGCAGGTAATGTTGTGTCAGGCAGCAGTGTTGTGGTAAGGGGCAATGTCGTGTTAGGTGTTTGTGCTATTTCAGGTGTTCGTGTCGTGTCAGGCAGTATTGTTGTTTTAGGCGGTAGTGTTGTATCAGGCAGTAGTGTTGTGGTAGGTGCCAATGTCGTGTCAGGTATTTGTGTTGGTGAAAGTGGTAGTGTTGTGTCAGGCAACAGTGTTGTTTCAGGCAATAGTGTTGTTGTAGGTGGCATTGTCCTGTCAGGTGTTTGTAGTATCATGTCAGGCAGTAGTGATGTTTCACACGGTACTGTTCTGTCAGGCAGTAGTATTGTTGTTGGTGGTAGCTGTGTTGTGTTTGGCAGAAGTGTCGTTTCAGGTAGAAGAGTTGTTTTAGATGGTAGTGTTGTGGTAGGTGGCAATGTAGTGTCAGCTGTCTGTGTTGTTGAAAGTGGTAGTATCGCGTCAGCACGCAGTGTTGTGTCAGGCAGCAGTGTTGTGGTATGTGGCAATGTCGTGTTAGGTGTTTGTGCTATTTCAGGTGCTAGTGTTGAGTCAGGCAGTATTGTTGTTTTAGGCCAGTGGTCGGCAAACTTATTGGCCGAAGAGCCAAATATGTACATTACAACGATTCAAAATAGTTCTAAGAGCCAAATCTGTTTTTTAATTTAGTAAACCTTTATTATAATTTTAGTCCTTCATTAAATTACGGGTACACTGAATAAAACTTGATTTGACAGTTATTAAAGATTTATTCGTTGATAAACAATAATATGAAAGTAAGGTATCCATAAATTTAAATCATGACAATGACTGACAAACACTTAATGCGAACTATGTCGTTGCATCTCCTTGGAAAGTTTCAGTAAGTCAGGTTTATATGTTGTTGTTTTTAATTTTAGGCATGATTCCAGGTTCTCATCAATAAGACAACTTCTCAGTTCACTCTTGATAAAGTTCATGCGTGAAAAGGATTGTTCGCATGAATATGTAGAATCAAAAAGGGAAAGAACAGCAAACGGAAGTTTTTTCAGCTGATCGTAAGAGTCAGGAATACTATTCCAGACGTTGAAAATGATCATGTCTTCATTCTCCAGGTCTTTCAAAGCAGACCACTTGTGTTGTGAACTAAGATCACATTCGTTCTTCTCCAATATTTCCAAATCAATACAAAGAAGTTGAAATTTGGAGCTCCATATTTCTTTGTTTTTTAAATCCTGCAATTGTATTTCAAATTTACAATGTCAATGCCAAAAGGAGAAAATTTCAACTCAGTTATTATAGCATTAAGAGGATTTTTGATTAATGCTAAGGTCGCTTTGCTGTTCTTAAAATCCTGAAACCTGCTGAGAAATGCTTCCCTCATATTTAAAATTATTGTTTTGAAATGGTGTTTGTCAAAAGAGGAATTATTTTCTTGGCGATGCTTCAGCAGGATCGGAAAGTGAAACAATGTTTCTCTTTCAAAAGCTTGAGAAAAAAGGGATAATTTGTTTTCGAATGAAATGACTTCTTCTAACATCGAAAAAAATGTGTTTCCTTTCTACCATGTCTACCATGAAATGAAAGTTTTGGATCCACTGATTGTCTGGATAGTGAACACTCTTCTCAAGGAGAAATGCTTTAATTTCTGGCAATAGGGACGCGAAACGTTTTAAAACGTTCCCTCTTGATAACCATCGAACCTTGTTATGAAGCAGAAGATCAGCGTACTCACTCTCCATTTTAACTAAAAATTCTTTGAATTGACGATGATTAAGAGCTTTAGCTACAATGGAGTTGATGATCGTGATCACTAATCCCATAACTTTACTAATTTCTTTCGGAAATGTCTGCGCACAAAGTGCTCCTTGGTGAATAATGCAATGATAAACCAATATCTCGTGATTCATTTTTTCTTTCAAAATGGCAACAAACCCTTTTCTGACGCCGGTCATACTTTTGGCCGGCTTTTCTGTAGCCGTCAAATACGCAGATTGACAGCTGTCATACTACTACGCTGCGCTGCGCCCCTACCGGACGAAACAGGTACTACGTCAACGCTCACGCACACATTCAACGTTGTATGGAAAGGACACTTGACCAGAATTAGCGCCCGAGCCCGTGGATATTTGTGCCAGAGCCGCACTCAAGGAGCCAAAGAGCCGCATGCGGCTCCGGAGCCGCACTTTGCCGACCCCTGTTTTAGGCGGTAGTGTTGTGTCAGGTGGTAGTGTTGTGTCAGGCAGTAGTGTTATTTCAGGTAGCAGTGTTATTTTAGGTGGTATTGTTGTTTCAAGCGATTGTGTTGTGGTAGGTGGCAATGTCGTATCGGGTGTTTGTGTTGTTGATAATAGTAGTGTTGCATTAGGCGGTAGTGTTGCCTCGGGCAGTATTGTTGTGATAGGTGGTAATGTCGTGTCAGGTGTTTGTGTTGTTGAAAGTTGTAATGTTGCGTCAGACGGTAGTGTTGTGTCTGGCAGAAGTGTAGTGGTAGGTGCCAATGTTGTGTCAGGTATTTGGGTTGTTGAAAGTGCTAGTGTTGCGTCAGGTGGTAGTGTCGTGTCAGGCAGCGGTGTTGTTTTAGGTGGTAGTGTTGTATCAAGAGGTAGTGTGCTGGTAGGCGGCAATGTCGTGTCGGGTGTTTGTGTTGTTATAAGTTGTAATGTTGCGTCAGGCGGTAGTGTTGTATCAGGCAGTAGTGTTGTGGTAGGCGTCAATGTTGTGTTAGGTGTCTGTGTTGTTTCAGGTGCTAGTGTTATGTCAGGCGGTAGTGTTGTGTCAGGCAGAAGTGTAGTGGTAGGTGCCAATGTTGTGTCAGGTATTTGGGTTGTTGAAAGTGCTAGTGTTGTGTCAGATGGTAGTGTTGTGGTAGGCGGCAATTGCGTGTTAGGTGTTTGTGTTGTTTCAGGTGCTAGTGTTGTGCCAGGAAATATAGTTGTGGTAGGTGGCAATGTCGTGTCAGCTGTTTGTGTTGTTGAAAGTGGTTGTGTTGCGTCAGGTGGTAGTGTTGCGTCTGGCGGTAGTGTTGTGTCAGGCATCAGTGTTGTGGTAGGCGTCAATGTCGTGTTAGGTGTCTGTGTTGTTTCAGGTGCTGGTGTTGTGTCAGGCGGTAGTGTTGTGTCAGGCAGAAGTGTTGTGGTAGGTGCCAATGTTGTGTCAGGTATTTGGGTTGTTGAAAGTGCTAGTGTTGCGTCAGGTGGTAGTGTTGTGGTAGGCGGCAATTGCGTGTTAGGTGTTTGTGTTGTTTCAGGTGCTAGTGTTGTGTCAGGAAATATAGTTGTGGTAGGTGGCAATGTCGTGTCAGCGGTTTGTGTTGTTGAAAGTGGTTGTGTTGCGTCAGGTGGTAGTGTTGCGTCTGGCGGTAGTGTTGTGTCAGGCATCAGTGTTGTGGTAGGCGTCAATGTCGTGTTAGGTGTCTGTGTTGTTTCAGGTGCTAGTGTTGTGTCAGGCAAAAGTGTTGTGGTAGGTGCCAATGTTGTGTCAGGTATTTGGGTTGTTGAAAGTGCTAGTGTTGCGTCAGGTGGTAGTGTTGTGGTAGGCGGTAATTGCGTGCTAGGTGTTTGTGTTGTTTCAGGTGCTAGTGAAGTTTGTTGGGTTGTTGTAGGTGAAATTGTTGTACTAAGTGGTACTGTTGTGTCGGGTGTTTGTGTTGTTGGTAGTGGTAGTGTTGCGTCAGGTAGAAGTGTTGTAGTTGGCAATATGGTAGTTTTAGGTAATAGTGTTGTTGAAAGCAGCAGTGTTGTGTCAGGGGGTAAGGTCGTAGTAAATGGTAACGTTGTATCAGGTTGTAGGGTTGATGTAGGCTGTAATGTTGTATCAGGTGGCAGAGTCGTAGTAGATTGTAATGTTGTGTCTGGTTTTAGTGTTGTTGTTGGTGGTAGTGTAGTTTCAGGCCCTAGGGTTGTGGAAGTTGGTTGGGTTGTTGTAGGTAAAATTGTTGTACCAAGTGGTACTGTCACGTCGGGTATTAATGTTGTTGTGGGTAGTATTGTCGTGGTCGGTGGTATTGTTGTATTTGGTGGTATTGTTGAAGTAAGAGCTAATGTTGTTGTGAGTGGTAGTGTTGTGATAGATTGTGGTGTTGTTGTAGGTGGTGGAGTAGTTGTAGTGGAAGCTAATGTTGTTGTGGGTGGCAGTGTGGTTGTAGATGATTGAGTTGTCGTAGGTGCTGGTGTTGTACTTAGTTGTAGTGTTGTTGTAGGTAAAGATGTTGTTGTGGGTTGTATTGTTGTTGTAAGCGATATTGTTGTGTTAGGTTGTAATGTTGTGGTAGGAATTATTGTTGTTGTAGACTGTATTGTTGTGGAAGATAGTTGTGTTGTTGTGGATGGTGGCAGTGTTGTTGTGGTTGGTAGCGTTGTCGTAGGTTTTGTTGTATGTGGTATTGTTTCTGTGGTAGGTGTCAATGTTGTGGTAGGAGTTTCGGTTGTTGTTAGTGGTAGTGTTGTGGTAGATGGTAGGGTTGTTGTGGTTGGTGAAATTGTTGTGCTAGGCGTTAGTGTTGTGTCAGGTGGTAATGTTGTAGTTGTTTTCGCTGAGATCTAAAATATTTCATACACTTAATAATAATAGAAAAAAAATTATAAACTAATCAATCAGGCAATCACAGTGTTTTTAAGTTATATTTATATGTAACAGTGATAAAATTACAACTATATTTAATAGTTTTTGTTAGCTTAAAACTGTAAATGTATTTTTTATACTAATTATTATGAGCGAGATTATTCTTGCAGTGTGACAGAAATTCTTATAATGTAACGCTAAATTAAGTACGTATACATTTTAAAATGCATGCTTATCTAGTAGTAGGTGATGTTCCCGAGGATTTTTTCAGTCCCGGAGGTCGATATTGAAAATATGTAGAATCCCGGGAATTACCATTTTAAGATTTCAAAAATATCAAAGGAGGACACTAAAAATAAAATAAAAAGGTCACCTTGATCATTTTTGTTTACGGTTACTGGTGAGAACTGAAAATAAATGTGAATCTCGAGTCTGGATTATAAAAAGTTCCCGGGAAAGACCCACTAATAACTAGGATTATAAATTAGGCATAAGTAAATTTTAAAGCAAACAAATAAAAATATATTGTATTGCCCTTATTTTTATTAAATTGCTTAAAAAAAAATTACTGTATAATTAAATTTAAAAAAAAATATAAAAATAATAACATAGACTCACAATCGTTATTGTCGTCACGAATAACATTGCTCGAAGCATCGTGGTTTATCTGTTAATGATAAATCTGGTCTTGCTTAAAATTTTACTAGATTAAAAATATATACTGAATGCGGCAGTCCTTTTCTTTTTATAGTAAAAGTGCGCTGAATTCGTCACTAAATAAATCTCTTATTATTCATCCAACAACAAACCAACAAATATCGTTCTACATTTCTTTGATTATAAAAAGCGCGATGCATTATGTGTTCAGTTGCAGTTTTGATAGCACATCGCTTCTCGCTTTTATAATATTGAATTAATCAAAGTATATTAAAATTCTCAGTTATTGGTCAATCCTTGTTCGACCCTTTGAAACTGGTTGCCAAGCAACCAGATGATCAGTGCACAGTTCAACTTAATTTTCGAATGCCTAACTCATAAGCGTTGTCACGTATTTATAAATAACAACAAATGTTTATAAATATAATTATACCTCAATAGTATCTATACATAATGATACATTTCTAACATTAGATTATGTTAAATTAGCACAACAAAATAAGAAAGTATAAGTATCAGATAAAAACAATTAAAACTATATCCTTCACAATAAAATATAAGAAATAAAAATTATGAAAATAAAATCACTGTATAAAAATAAAAAGCTTACTCCCACACATTTACCTATATACTCTTGAAAAGAATTTAATTTTTTACTTCGCTCCATATAATTTGAATTTTTAAAATAAGTCGATGTACTTAAATAAAAGTATGTTAACTAAATATGACGTATTCAGTATTTAAACATTCTTCCTAATGAATATTAAACGAATTCAAATATGTCAAATCGTACACAAAATTATAAATTCATCATCAAACAATGACTTGCGAACTCAGAATACATAAGGAATGCACTATTTGCAAACATGTATTGTGTAAAATTATATTTACATTCAAACAGTTGTATTTAAACTTCTACGTTGATTTTAATACGCATATTAAAATTGTATAAATGTTGATGAGATTAATTAGAATGTACCTTATTTTTTTATTAAGAGAAAGGATTCAAATAAAATAAATTATAAATAATTAATCGAAAAATCTTATATAATAACCCGATTTTTTTAGAATCTTTATCATATAAGAAATAAATTTCGAAGCGCAGCTGCAACGCAGCGCTATGGCCCGCTGGACCAGTTTGGCCATGGCTGATTTAGAGTATTTAAAAAAAGTTTTTTTTAACCACTTAAAAGAGTATTGCGTAAGTTAAGGGATAAGTGTAGCTTAAAACAGAAAATATTTGGAAACTAGCCGTGGATTTTACTTGGAGACTTACGGTTTGCGCATTCCCATAAGGCATGCATTAGGGTGCCATGTCGACGTCACATCTCGCGTCTCTTTCTAGCATTCACTCGTCTCTTTCTAGCATCGTCTTAGAGGCGCCTCGCTGCCGCTCGCGCCGACTATTACTATAGAACCAAACAACCTAACCTTTTTTTAATGATATTGTATTGATTTGTTATCATTTCGGTATATCTTGTAATTGTCCAGCATCATCCAATCTATGACCAACTGATCCCGCGATCGCAGCGGCGTATGAAGCGACGCCTGTGAGTATTTGTGGAACTGATTTAGGCGCCGGCGTGAAACGTCATCGTGACGTCACTGTTGCGCTCTAACGCATGTATATTGGGAATTCGCTTACGGCTTAGTAACCCTAAGGGGTGTGACTTCGCAGCTAGTTAGATGCAGGTGGAAACAAGTAATAATTTATTAGTTTATATTACATATATTGCGACAAACTATGATGGGCGAGTATCGTTTTCTCCGAGCAGTGGTGAAGAAGCTAGCGCAGGGATGATGTCCGTGGAAGATCCTCTGGGGTCTTTTAGACGTGGCAGTGACAGTGTCTGGAGGTCAGTTCCTCTTGTTGCGATGATCGCGCTCAAGAGTCTCAGGCCGTATCTTCGCGTATATTCAGCTATTAATTTAGAGACAGTTAAAATATTGAGCAATTAAATAAACATTGTTAACTAATTTTTCATGTAGTAAGAAATTATAATAGTTTTTTTTTTAATATATACTTATAAACTTTAAAGCCACTGTAAAAATTGTATGAAACATTTATGAGTGCAATTTATTGGGTGTATATTTAAATCTATTGATGCTTATAATGAAAACAATCGGTATTTTTCACTTTGACATATATTTAATGGAAAATTTTATATTTAACTAAGACATCTGTTTCAATTTTGCAACACGTGTAAAATTAGGTTGTAGGAGAGTAAAAAATATCTAAAATATTTTTATTGCTTAAAAAGTTCTCAAAATTTCAATCTATCAAGCTACTATTTTTTTTAGTTTAAAAATATTTTATGCAAATGCAAAAATCAAAATACAAGTAATTTTATAATTGAAATAAAAAATATTAAATACACTACAAAAAAATATACAAAATACAAGTCGTCTGTTTTAAAAAAATGTTTATAAAAAGTTATCTTTGAGATCAAGAGATGTCTCATATATTTGATGTACAATCGCAAGTAGAAATTAAAAACGATTCAGCTGAAGTAAATAATCCAAAAAAGATAAGAACGAGACTTCACCTCAGATGATAGATGATAATCAATAGCTTTACAATTCATAGAGGGCGAATATCGAGCGGACGACAGAATGTATTTTCGTTTGTATTCATTATCGTTTAATTATTCTTTTACTATGTAGGTAAAGAGGAATAATTATTTTCTGTGTGTGTGTGTGTAAAAAAAACGACATAACATTTATAATTTTCTTTAATTTTTTAATTGATAAAATTATATGCAAATATGTTACATATTATATGTATAGCAATGATCGGCAAATATTGCTAGGTATTTAACTTTAGTGGCTTTACTTGAAGTATCTGTTTTTTATCATTGTATCTTTTTACTCTAGGGGGGAAATAAGTTTTAAGGCCCCCTATTTATGAAAGATACTAGTAAAACATAAATACATATATACATATATAGTCTATACTTATAATGTTTATTTAATTACTGATTTACATTTATTATAAATACATTTATATATTTAAAGCACTGTATACAATATTTCTTTTAATAATTTTTATTGTTTGCTCACAAAAATAATTATTTTCTTCCTAACAAAATCTCAGACAAATGTTTATTTTCGCTGTAGATATCTTTAAAAATAATTGATAAACATCAAACCATATTAAACGTTTATAGTGCAAGTTGAATAATATATGGTTACTCCTAATATTGAATTACAAGAAACTGCATCTATAAGTACATCAATAACAGTATCAATAGGTAAATAAACAAAGTAACGCCTTGATCATCATTATTTTAATATATTTACCAAATATAATAAAGCAATATTATTTTAAATGATATCGCTAAACTGTACAACTTAGCAAACAATACGTAGCTGCTTAAATAAGAAATACGAATTTTCCTAAATTAAATATTGTTTCAATAAATATTACTAATAGTTAGAACGTTTAGTGTTTATTTTGTTGGAACCAGCAAAATAACTACTTATAGCAATAACAAATAACTTTTTATGCACACATGATCGAATTAAATATTTACTATAAATATCGAGCAATTAAAAAATAAAGGGTTAATAACCAGTCGTCAGAACTACATATAGTTGTATTATTTTCGAGATTCGATTGTAATCTTCACTATTCCTGGCTTCCGCCACTAAAGCACCCCCCTGGAGGGCGTGCGCTAAAGTGGTGATCCACCGACGTGATCTGGCCATGAAAATATAATTCGCGTCTCACGTATTCCTGGCTTCCGCCACCACATCGCTTATCTGGAGAGCGAGCGCACAAATTTATATTTAAATTTTAATTTCTACTACTAAATAGTTTTACGTTTTTGCGACGGGATGGTGACGGGTGGCAATTAGACACAGATTGAACCGCTGCAGTAATATTTTATTGATGATTAACGGTTGTTTATATGATTATCTATACAATCACGGGGTGAGAATTGCCAGGCGAGAGTAAACCGTCACGCCAGTGTTACTAGAGTATCGCCAAGTTTTTAAAAGCTATTTTAAAAACCGTACAAATTTATGGTTTTCTTCAGATTTTTTTGTTAATCGAATATTGTGAAAATAATTTTAATTAAATAGCCGCTTCTGAACCTTTTCACCAGACCTAAATCCTATAGAGAAATTATGGGCAAAATTAAAAGGAAAGATTGCCAAACTTAATTGCAAATCCGAAATTAAGCTGCGAGAAAAATTGCAGATAAAATGGAAAAAATTGTCTCTGTCCACCTGCAAGTTATTAGTTGACAATATGGCATTTGAAACAACCTCGGTTGGTTTTTTATTTATATTTTCATGATTTTTTAAGATATGACATATTTATTGGGATGCCCCATTAATATGGGCAAGCCTGTATTTATTCATTTTATTATATTTTTAATTCACATTATCGTCCTACATTTTTATTTTTATTCTGACCCTGAATAAGATAATTGTGACTAGGCTGTTAATAAAATTTTGACCATTCAAAATGCTGTTGATCAGAGAGAAAATGTTCATAACGATTGATTTTATTACTAGTATATTTTTATGGCTGGTCTTAGATTTATGAATATATTGCACATATTTATTTATTTATGTAATAGGTATGTAGTTGATTAAAAAATATAAAAAATACATGGCCGCCGATTGGTTCGTTAAGGCTTACCCGTTCACCAAGTCAGTCGATTCGTAACTGTCAAAAGGTTAGGTCGGTTGGTTGAGCCGGTATGTCGACTCCGGCCGACCTTCGCGCTGCGTTTGCCCAGAAAGGCGAGTCCGCCCCTCACCCGAGCGACGCCCGTAGAATCGAGGATGACAAGTGGCTGCAGAAGTTCTTGGACCACCACGACGGCGACCTCAACCTGGCCCTGAAGATGCTGGTGGACACGTGTGCCTGGCGGAAGACCTTCGGCACTAACGATCTCGACCTGAACAACGTCAACCAGGACTACCTCAAAGAAGGACTCTTTTATCCCCGCGGTAGAGATTGTGACGGTTACACTATATTGATATTCAAAAGCAAGAAGCACTTGAAAGGTCAGAAAAACTTCGACGAACTGATGCGATGCTTGGTCTATTGGTTTGAACGCTTAGACAAAATCGAGCACTGCGATCGCATATCCATATTCTTCGACATGGAGAATACCGGTCTGTCCAATATGGACCTCGAGTTCACAAAGTACATAATCAATCTGTTCAAGCTCTACTATCCGGATTTTTTGAATTATATATTAATCTTCGAGATGTCGTGGGTCTTGAACGCGTCGTTCAAGATCATCAAAGCGCTATTGCCGGCTAAAGCGGTCGAAAAGATGAAGTTTCTTACGAAGAAAGAGAACAATTTGAGTCAATTCGTACCGATGGATCAAGCGCAGAAGTGTTGGGGCGGACAAGACGAATACAACTTCACTTTTCATCCGGTTAATATCTTATCGGCCAACGACGCGTCTAGTAAAAAGGTCACGTTCGCCGATCCGGGATCACCGACGCAGGAGAACCCGCCGGGAGAAGAAGACGAACAAAAATTATGCATGATGAGTCTATCCCCACGCAGCGTGATAACGTTTGCCAACAACACAGGCGGATTTTCAATCACCAATACGCACGATTCCTACATCGCGTACAAGATTAAAACGACCGTTCCGGAAAAGTTAAAAGTTTGTCCGAACGTCGGAGTCTTGGAAGCCGGAAAGTCCGAGTATATAAAGATAATATTGACAAGCCAGAATCAAGTCATCGATCCAAAGATCAAGTTCTTGGTCGTTTGCACTCCGGTTCAATCGGAACTGTCGTCTCAAGAGCTAGGCGATATATGGAAGAACATGTCTAAATTGAAGCTAGAGCAAAAACGCTTGCAATGCTCGTTTCCATCGTTGGATTTGAACAAGAAGAAGAGCATCATCGATACTACTTCGCACATATCCGACAGCGAGAAAGAGATCGTGTCATTGAATCAATCGATTCTGAGCCTTAAAACGAGTCACGAGCTTCTGACGATGCAGTTGAAGAGCTTAAAGACAATTCAATTGGTGAACGTCACTCTATCGGCGCTGTTGCTCTGTCTGATATTCTACTTCTTCCGCAACTCTCAGTCTTCCGAGGCGTACGGCGAATTCTGCCCCAGTCCATAGCACCAGGTGCTACAGAATCTTGTGAATTCTGAGCCATTTCTTCAATGTGCCATCTTCCTTCTGATAATATTCATTTTTGTGTCCAACGTTGTCGTCACGCACAAATTTTTCAATTTGTCGCCTATCGATTAATCGTTGCAATATCAAATTATTAATTACTACATGACTAATTCATATCTGTTTATTAAAATACTTATGCAGTAATTATAATAAACGTTATTCATCATAAAATTATTCTCTCAATATTTATATTTTTGGCACTGTAAAAAGTTAATTCATGATGTTATAGTTTATTAAACTGCATTGTATTGAGTCTGATATAAAAATATATGATACTGTGGAATAGGCTATGAGTATAAATGTTTGTGATTTTTATTTTTTTTTATATACATACATTTTAATTCTTAAAAAAATTGTGTTATATAATTTATCTGATTCGATTGATTTCACGTTGAATTTATCTCTCAGATTACTATTTCATCGATTGGTAAATGATTCAAGTGACTAATGTTTTATTATTATTATTTGAGCTTCGTCCTCTTGATTAACTGTTTTTTTTTTTATTATTTTTTTAGATGTTTGCTAGCTACCTGTGGCTTATATTTTATTATGTTAATATTTGAATGTCACAAAGTGAATTTGTTCAAAGAGGCATATGTGTAATATTATTGTGTAATTAAATGTTTAATGTCAATTTGTTTAGATCGATAGTTAAAACATGTTCGGTGTGTATGAAATTTAAATAAGAACGAAAACATTGTGCGTTTCATACGTGCCGATCTGATTTTACATTCCATTTTCTATTTTCAATCCGTTGCTTTAAGTTGTATATGTAAATTATTCATATCTTATTGCGTCATGTGTATGTGCCCGCTTTATGTGAAGATTTCGTGCGACTGTGTCGTTTTCGAAAGCCTCGAAGGTCGATGTTATTATTAATTGTTATATAACAAATCTGTGATGTATAGAAAATATTCGATGTTCTCTCGATGGTTGGATTTTAAAACGGCTATACATAACGGAGGTGTTATCTAGTTGTAAAGAGTATTCTATCGGATCTATTTTAAATACTACTTTTTCTCGATAGGTTAACGATAAATTATAATACTCCCGTGTGCTTTTGATATATTTTAATTTTTTATATGAAAACAAGCGGAAAAATTAATAAAAGTCATATGATATTTGTAAACGAGTTGTTTATTGAGATTTTTATCGATTGAGAAAGTGGCGATTATGATCTGATTCTTTTTGGTGTAGAGTTCAAAATAACAGTATATACAAAAATATCTCATCTTTCATATCTGGTGATTATCTTCAAAAATTTGTGCAGCGATGATCGATTATTCGAATAGCAAATAATATTTCGAGAGTAGCTATTTGAAGTTGAAACTATAAATATGCATTACGAATATTTTGCGATACTTACATATATTTTAATAATATTTTTAATAAATCTGCATCGAGTCCTGAAATTGTTTTTCGCAGAACAATGAAACTAGGGCTTTCAAATAACCCTCTGGAAAAAAACATTTTTCGTTTTTTACAAATTAAAAGCCGACTTTAACCGTCCTCGGAAAATTAACTTATTTTTTTAGTTTTAAATTTTTACTCACTCACTCATCTGATAGCTTCTGAAGGCAGGAAACATTTCAACTATGCGCATTAGGATCACCTACATACGTGCACCAATCCACGTCTCCGTAGCTTCATTTGTTAATGCATGAAAAATTATGGTTGGATACTTTTATTTGTAAAATACATTATAATGAACAAAAATAAATTTATTGACAAGAAAAATACTAACGGATTAATAAATTGGAAATAAATATGTTCAAAATATTATAATACAAAAACAGGGTCGTCATTTCAGCTTCGTGCCGTCACAGTGGGAACGCTCTTTAACTAGTGTTCACCGTCACTGCGACGGCGCTGACACGATTTTATTGCTTTTGATGTGAATTTTTAACTTCTGAGAAGAGTAATATCAGTAAGGATAGCCATCATATTTTTAAAATATAGTGTAATATTCAAATGCAGAAAAAACTATGGAGCAAAGTGCAAGATGCGACGTCTATCTATTTCTTCAGCTTATTTCCACCTGGGAGAGTTAGCTTAGTTCGTATTTGACCGAATGAAAGTTATAAAACTGTATAGTTTCAAAACTTTCATTATGTTAGGTTTGGGTTTGAACAGCAAATGGATTTTAGATTTTTTTTAGGGAAAACCCTAGAAGTTTTAGTTTAGAATCAGTGACGTCATTTCAGCGTCTTAATATTTCGATTTCATTAAAATTTATAGTATTTAATTAAATGACATACATTTTTCTAGACAAATTCAAGGGGGTGCAAATGACGTCCCTGTATATAAAATATCACGAACAATGAAAGACACATTAGAAATATATGTATTAAAAAAATTGGTTTATATCAACTTTGATGGCTCTTTTAGAAACGTTGCTATCATTTATAAACTCTTCGTTTTGATAAAGTATCCTCGCCGAAATGTATATGTAGTGGGCAAATGTCTTCTTTACTGACCATGACCTTTGTCTATAGTATATTTATAGAGGTTGGCACTTCTCACAAGTGTCACTGTATAGAAAAAGTTATGAATGACTAATAAAATTGTTTAGGCTCTAAGATGAAGCAGTGCTAAAAAGTGTGTCAATGGCAAATTTGCATAAGCTTAAGTGTTCTATTGAACACTTCACATCCTATTGTAAATAATCATAATGAACCTTGAACATTAGATCACTATTGAGTAAAAAAACCAGTCATAAAATATTTATTTTAATCTATTTAATATTTTTATTTATCAGAAAATTGAACATTGCTCTTATTGTTTATCGTAATTCAAGTTTAATCAAAATAAGTATTTGATCAATTATATTGATTAAATATTTTCGTTATAAACAATTCCAATGATTGAGGAGATCTTAATATAATCTAAAGAAAAGCTATTGCTATATGTATTTACATATCGGTGACGGTGCA
This sequence comes from Plectrocnemia conspersa, assembly GCF_051122295.1. Classification (NCBI taxonomy): domain Eukaryota; kingdom Metazoa; phylum Arthropoda; class Insecta; order Trichoptera; family Polycentropodidae; genus Plectrocnemia; species Plectrocnemia conspersa. The sequence goes on from NW_028277175.1 coordinate 23,208,229, forward strand.
TGAAATTGCAGTTATTTTTTAAATCAAGAAGTTTTTTTTTAATTTCTATCATGTCTGAGAGATTGGAATTAGTAATTATTATAAAATTATTAGACTATCCTTGCTACTAAATTATGTTGTAGACTTTTAAATTTGAATATATATTTTTTGTAATTATTAAATAATTTATATATTAATTAGGATTTGTAAATAATTAAAGACGGATTGTTATTAACTATCACAAAGATATAAAATTTATTTTTACATGAATATAAATTTTGACATATAATTATTAATACTATTTATTTTATGGAAAATAATTTAAAAAAAATATTTATTTCTTTAAAAGATTGACACAAGATATTTTAAAAGCGGATTGATTTTCATTCACGATCAGTTCTAGTTCTCCTTTTAATTCAATATTATCATGATATTTTTGCACAACAGCGTATAACAATTTACCGAAATTAATATTCTTAGCGAATACAGAAGAGCCAAGTCGTAAATATTTCACTATCCCTTTACAATCTCTAACGTTTTCATCTGGCAACGATTTAAAAAGCATTAAAATTATAAGCAGTGTCCATTCATGAACATCGCTAAAATTGTCCAAAAACAATTTTAATAAGACACACTTATATTTAAGTTCTAAATCTGTTATAATATTAGAATTAACAAACAAATTAACTGGACATGAGGAAGTGATAAAATATGCTAAAACAAATTCACACAATTCCAATGGATACTTTAAAATCAAAAGTTGAATTGAATTTTCGACTGAACGAGAAGTAAGATCTTTTTTTAGTAGAGGAACAACAAAATTGACACAAAATATTTGAATACACTTTGCATCTACTGATGCTTCACAAAAGTATGAACATATTTTGAACGGTAAATCGCCCGATTCAATCAATTTAGTACATACTTCAGTCAATTCACTACATACTGATGGAAAATTATTCGATTTAACGATATTGATAAAATTATCTTTATCCACACTATCATCTTGGAAATCTTCTAAAAGTTGTTTTGCAATGCCAATGCTATCTTCATTTTCAGTTGATTCTTTCAAAGATTCGGAGTACTCGTTATGATCATTTTTAATTATTTCAATGTCATTTATTTCCTTCATTGATATGTCCAATGTTTCGGTAATGTGTGTACTGTCTTGAGTTGACAAGTCGATTACTTCTTGGTTCTCTTCATTTTGTTTATTAAAACGTTCAGGAAATAAATTGTACCATACATTTTCTTTGTGTGTAACAATATTATTTTCTTGCTTTTGGACTATACTTAAAAAATTGTCCAAAGCAGCTTTATTGCTTTCGTGATACTTCCATTCACCATTCATGATTCTGAAAAATGTTTATATTGCTCTATGATAAAAAAGCTTTTAAAATTTGATGTAACCCATTTACTTAAATTGTAATACCTAAAAATACAACTGCCACGCGTTTGACGTTTAACTGACATTTTGACAGCCCACACTTTGGCCATAACAAAATATATTTTGGCCATAGTTTGTATGTTTACTTGCGTTATACAAGTATTTTTGATGATGAGCGTCCAGGTCGTTCAAATGAGGCCACTATGCCAGAAATGGTCGATAAACTCCATAAAATGATAATCGACGGTCAACGAGTCACTACGCGCGAGACACCTGAGATCATAGGCATTTCAGTCGAACGAGTACTCAACATTTTATATACATATATGGGAATGCAGAAGCTCTGCCAGATGGGTGCCGCATTTACTCTCTGTCAACAACAAACGCGATAATCTAACCATTTCGAAGGAGTGTTTGGTCATGTTAAACTGCAATAAGAAGGAATTTTTACATACATTCTTCTCTCATTAGAGTGATGCATTAATTACACAAATGCGAGAGAAATGTTATATTATAACACGTAAACAATGAAAGCAGTAAATATAAATCACTGTAGTTAAAAGTGATATAATCATTTGTCACCACTAAACATTGTAATCGTTTTCATTGAAAGGTGCAGATAAAAAAAACAAATGCTTGACAGTGGCGTTTCTCATTAATTTGCGTGTATAGACCGTAAAGCCACCAAAATACTCATTTATGGATGGACACCCTGAAGAAATACGCCTCATTAGAGCATTCATATACGGCCCAATTGATCTAATTAAGTATTTTCTGCATTCAACCAAGTTGCTCGCAGAGAACGTGGTGTAGCGACCTAGTGCTACACATAACAAGGAATCGGGCCGGAAAGGCGTTGCACCCCTAGCGCCGATCGCTGCTCACCGACCACGGCGTTAAGACCAAAACCATCCCTTAACGCGCTTGGGGACGCAAAAGCTCGGCCTATTCCGAACGGGACCCGAAGCTGAGAGGACGTGCCGAAAGCGCTGCTTTCGGCGGACGGGCGTGGGGACGCTGACCGAATCCGCTCCCATCGCCTCGCAGCGCCGCCGGAGCCCCCATCTGACCGGGCGAAATCCTGCCGACCGTCGAGACCTTCACAGCCAGAGCCCCCAGACATTACGAGTTCTACAACTTATTAGGGAAATTAAAAGTGTGAGCATGTCTACGCACAGCGAGGAAAGAGAACTGTGCAGTTATCAGAAAACCGCTGTTAATTTAGAAAAGAAAGTTGCGGAATTGCAACAAATGGACGAGCAACTGTCCGAGGAGATAAAGAAAATAAAAAATTCTGCTGATAATGAACTAGCAAAATTGTCCAAGGAAGAAGAAATGCTAACAAAAGAATACAATAAATGCAAAACAACTTCGACAGAATATCAAAACAAAATAGACGATTTAAAGCGGCTAATGTTAAATATTATGAGCAGTATAAAAAAATAATGAAATCATATACTGAAGAAATACCATCTCAATATGATTGATGAATACGTATCCAAGATTGAAAGAATTATCAATAAATTATCATCAAAGTTTTGAAATTACACTTTAAATATTATTAATAAAACAACTTTTCAATTAATCGTATTAATGTATTTCTTATAAATCATGTTGTAGTAGATAGCATATAGGTTATAAATAAATATACTACTGCAGCGGCTCAATCTGTGTCTCATTGCCACCCGTCACCATCACAGCCCCTAAACTATAAAAGGGTTGTCAAGAACTCAGAATATAACTTCGATTCATCTGAACTCTTCCGCATTTGACACTGACATACGTAAACACATTACATAATATGCCTATTTATGATAATGCAATCAAGGTATATTAACCTTTTGAGTAATGAGTTAATTTATACACATTTATAGTATATTATAGGGAAAAAAAATCAGCGATTCTCAACGTTTTATTGATTTGATTTATTTTTCTACTTTTTTGTATTAGTATGTTTTAATAACTTATTTAAACACTTTTATATTATTAAATTTCGTTAATTTGCTTTACATATTTTTTATATATTATTCGGTTTTTGTGATTTTTTATATCAATAGAGGCTCTCAATATATTTTATAAAATTATTATAAAATATTTTTTGTCATGTTAATTTATTGGTATTATTTTCTATAGAAATCATTTACAAAAAAAGACAGCGGCAAATATTTAATAAATCTAAAAAATACCAATCGCAATCACTATATTTTATCTTTATAATAATATTGTTCTAGGCGAGTTTGGTTAGAACAAATGTTAAAAAATAGATTAATTGCTCATAATGTTGTTACTCTATGATTTATCATAGCTAAGCTAATGATAAGATAAATAACATCTGTAATAAAACAAAGTATTATTTAATAAGTAATAATATATATATTTTTCAATAATTTATTTTTTCAAATATACATTTATGCATACATACACACATGGACGAAAACAAGTTAACGGAATCAATTTTTAAAACTTGTATGTATGCACAATACAATTTGTTGACTAGAGTAATTTCGAAAAAAAATATGACAATCTAAAACGTAATATAAAAATAAATATAGTAATTGATTCACTAAAAAAAAAAAAAGCAAACTGTATTTTTATTTTATCAGTTACAAAAACATTTGTGACAGTAATGTAACATACATATTCAATACACCGTGACTAGTACAAATAACAAAAAAATGATAAATAGATACTATTTAAATAAAACATAAAAAAACAATAAAAAAATGTTGTTCATAGCAATCACTGAAATATATTAAATTTATTGAAAGAATAGGCAAAGACTCGAGTATAATATAAAGTAAGAAATGGACTTTTAACCATCAGTTAGTATTTAAGATACACGTGTAATACAATGGTTTTGATCGTAATACTTTCACAATGATATTTTTTGATATACAAATGGAGTTGCCTTAACTGAGATCAATACCCTATTTAAAACAAATTTGGAAATGTTTTCGATTTGAGATCGTAGTCCATCACTCCATTTACCATTGCATCACAAGAGAGGTTAATAAGCTCGTAGAGTAATTGTTCAATACACAGCGAGTATGCTAGACATTCATAGAGCAAACGATCTAAAATGACGCAACAGAATTTAAAATAATACTTGATCAATTATAATTTAAGAATATAATCAATGTCTAACGGTTTAAATAAATGCTTACGTAAAATGTACAGATTAGCATTAGTTAGATAATATAAATATAATATTTATGTATAAACAGGTACGTGTTAACTTTACATAGACAAGATACAGTATAAACTTTTCGTAGCTATATATATATATATACATAACTATAATACATTCATAATAGATATACGTATAATAGTGAGAAATTATAATAAATACGTAAAAAATTAAATAGCCAAATAGTCAAAGCTAAAACGCTTTAGCGAAAAATAATTTTCTTGTACATTATTATATAAAAAGCTGCAACTGTTAGTCAAAACGTAATATACGGTACAAATGTAAAAATTTACTTTGTGCAAAAATACGATTGTATTTATGTACACGACGTACGTTCACGTTATTTGATTAATCACAGATATAACTTTCGTAAATTTCAGCTGTGAGGCATGAAATTACAAGCACAAAATAAAAAAATAAAACAATACATACACGCGTGTGTGTATAAATTTACATATGCATGTAAAATGTGAACCGCCTCTCACAATTTATAAATAGTTTATTATCCTTTCTATTCACGAACAATCACGAGTCTATTATGGACAATTCACTAATGTGTTCACGGCACTTAATAATTGCCCGTGTCTATGAGCATTTGCGCCCTTCGATCTCTGGCCGTTCTCGCTTCTTTGGTTATGTTTAAACACAACTGATGGTCTCTGAAACAACATGAAAACACAAGATTATTATTTATGTTTTACTGTATAAAGAGTTAAAAATACATTGATGAAGACCACTTAGGAAAATATTTAGTATTGGCATACAATAAAAAAATGTTTACTGTATTGATTGTCCTTCTATCCGTTTTAAAATTTGCTCAGTTGCACTCTAGGACCATGAGAAAAATATAGCGTATATCTCAGTGTCACGTAAAATATAATTATAGTGCATTAAAAAAATGATTAGCTTTACTATTAATTATGGCAATAGTTTGAAATGTATTTTAGAAAAACAGAGTCCACACCACACAAAAATAAATATTAAATTTATGATTTCATTAGTATTAGAATATATAATGTGTATAAATAATAATATAATAAGTGTTTAGTAGTGTGTATCTTTATTGGAGCAGAGTGTGCATTTTTTATTGTATTGTTAGTACATAATTGAAAGAAATCTGTTTGTTACATTGTGCAAATATCAAACAAAAAGTTGCAATGCGTATATTTACTGTAAAGTATTAAAAAATATTTAAATACATTTTTATTTTATCGGTACGCAATTCAGTTTGATGACAACTGATTTCATCATTACGAATATATAACAAGTGAGATATTATTCATAGAAACAAATCTGTATGTGTTTGTAAGCACTGCCTTTACATGAGTTTTGGTTTTCTGGAATTTTGGCTATTGATTTCTCTAAACTATTTTAGTTATTATACTAATATTAGTAACATCTCTGGTTAACGCGCTAAATAAATATGATATGGTAAATATGCAGTTTAACCCTTTGCACTCGTAATCGTTTTCGTACTAGGTATGTCGCCAGCTCGGGAAAAATGAAAAAAGTTAAATTCTTTTTAAAAATTAAAATTATATATGTAGAGCATAAATATGAATAAACTAATACCAAAAACGAAGAAATTAGAACAAATACTTGCATTTCACTAATTTACATTTTAATTTTTTTTGGTAAGTACCATTGGTTGACAATCCATAACAATAAATTAACCCAATAGGGCGACGACCCATTTAAAAATATTTATAGGACCAAAAAATGTTTTAATCATAAATAACACAAATAACAAAGACACACCGCTCAGTTTTAGATATATCTACCTTCGAACGAAGAAAGCTTACATCGCTTGCAGAAATACAAAATTGTACCGTTTTACAACAATTAAAAAATCCACAAGGTATATCTATGTTTATATAAACTGATGTTAGGTATATTTTTAAAAACTAAAATACGTCCCATAAGAGGTGAAATGAAACGTTGCAGTTAATGTCATATTATTTTATATATTTCTTAATTAAAAATAGACAAAACTTCTAATGAGTAGCTTTGTGGTACATATTTGTTTGTGATTTTATATATTTGAGCAAATAATGTTTAAATAGCATATTTTTATAAAAAAAAAAAACAAAGCGATGCACAAAAAAGGGCACTACGTTTAATAATATGTGGGATGTTGATTTATTATAAATTAAAGAAACAAATATGAAAAAATATTATTTTCTAATTTTTCATAAATCCCCAAGTTCTATTAGTATACCAACTCATCAGTGTAAAACAATTGAAAATAATCAATAGGTTGTATACAGTTTGCGGGAACTTGGGGCCCAGGACATTTATGACTTGGTGGAAATATTGCTATTTATAAGGTACATTGTCATTACTAGTAATTATTCTCAAATTTTCTGATGTGGTGCGATTTGTTTGAGGTACCGTTTCTTCCTCGCTATTATTTTAATTGCCTTATTTCACCTTCGATTCAAGGCAACAGACTTAATTTCGACGTTACTTTCTTTACTATCATCATTGGAAGATGAAAAATCAAACATGAAATCCTCCCCATCACTATCATTACAAAACATATTATCATTACAATTACAATATTCAGTGATAGCACTGGTTTTTTTTGCAATAAAATTAAAAAAAATAATTTCACAATAAAATTTATAAAAATGAAAAAATTAATAATTAAAACAAAATTATTAATCACTACAGTCTTACTTAGACACAAATTATGGACACCCGAGACACTGTCGAAAACCCAATAGGCAATAAAAACGTCACTGACGCGTGTCTACCGAAGGACGATCGCAAACCATTGCCTTCGGGAGAAATCTACGGCACATCTGCATTTAAATTTAGTCATCAAAAAAACCCTGACTTATCGCGATAAATGAGCTCTCCCCGGCTTAATTCAAGTAAAAATGATATTTTTTGAATAAGATATGCTTCTTGAAACTCTTATCTACAACACTGCAAAAACACCATTCAAAACATGCACAGGAAATACCCAAAAATCGACGTTATATTTCATTAATTGAAATGGTGCGCCTGACGCACCCTACGAGTAATATAGAGCCAAGCGCTGGTGCGTCTCACGCACCTTACGAGCAGAAAGGGTAAAAGTGTGTTTTTATTATATGAAATTGAAATAACGAAACGCACAAATTTGTGCACATGGTATTTAATGTGTTAATATGTTTCCTGTGTCACAGTATATATTTTTTTAAGTTTTTAGGCCGAAACATCACATTGAGATACACCTCGTATGTGTTCAAATTTAGAAACTAAAATTTGCTGTTAAAACAATAACAATACCTTTTATCTCCCCAGCCCCCGTTGCCTTTCCGCAGTTTATTCTTTTTGGGGGCCACGGCCACTTGCAGCGTGAGCCCTGCTGGGAAGAAATACTGTCGCGCGCCTTTCACCACCTTCTGCACTTTAGTGATGACTGAATTACTATCACAGTTCGCTTTTTTGTGATGCACTCCACTGAAAAAAATATAAACATTCAAACACTATTCAAAACTGATGCATTATAAACCGACAACCCTAACCATTCGCCAATATGGAAGACCCTCGGCCCTCTGGCCACCAGGGCCTTCAAACGCTGGGTCTGTGGAAGACACTCTTGTGACACCCGCTGCAGCGACCAATCCCAGTTGTAGTCGTCGTACGAGCAGAATCCGTCGGCGCAGGAGCTGAGCCCTCGCCACGTTTCCCGCCGAAAGGCCATGCCCATGTTGTGTCTGCTCGACTGCCATGGACACACCTCGACCTGGATTCGCAATCATTATTCAATAAAACATCGAATAGACGCTATATTTTTATAGACCATCAAATCTGACAAAATATTTATTATTTTACAGTTAAATTTTAGTTTTGTTTATAAATAAAGTTGAAATTGAGGCACTTATTAGGTCAAATTTGAACGTCGCATTTATACAAAAAGATAAATAGGATGAAAAACGGAGATAGGATATATACAGGATGAGCACAAGATTTTTTTTGTTAAATGTACATATTATATTCTAAACTAATAATGTTAATGTGAGAAAAAATGGTTATTTTCACTTTATATTTGATGATTGCTATCTCTATAAAAAGCTATATGGTTATGTATATATGTGGGTGTCCATCGCACATGCTTGAAGACGCTTATTGCGTTTTCAACTGGAGCACATTCGTCAGTGCTAGGGTTAACTATTAACACCTTACTGACTGGTCCCAGCTATGCAAATTCGCGCCGAGATCCATTATCGGAATCAATAGTGCTGACACAAAAGAATGTGCACCTAAAATTGTATTCCAGCAAACACGGTCAGTCCCATGTACCATTAGCAAGCAGTTTTGCAGAGTTGCAACATAGCGGAGCGTAACTATCGTTGTTACATTTGCACCATCTGTTTCAATGAGTCAAGAGATGTGTATTAAACATAAGAAATTCTAGTTCCACCCCAACTCATCTACATTTAACCAAGGTCAAGGGAATCGCTTTCACTATCATCCGAAATATGACTTCCACTTTGCTTCCTACTTAAAATATACGAGGGTTGAGCCGAACTCGCTTCAAGCAGAGCTACACTGAGTCGACCCTTCGAAATCTGAGGAAATCCATTACTTTCACTTCATTCGCCCGATTTGGTTCAGCCAAATAGTCACTCTGAATCCCTAAGAGTTCAACTCAATTTCACCGAAACTTATAAAAAATAGCAATCTAAAATATATTAGGCGGTATTCCATACAGTGTTAAATAAATCACAATATATTGTTGACTAGTCCAATTTTCCCTTGATTTTCCAATAGGTACTTTGCTAGTGTACATGTATAATGTAGTGGATTTCCGTTTCCTTTTACACCAGATTTGTTAATTTAAGGTTACATATAATGCATGTAAACATTACTAAGAAGCCAGATGATTTAAAAACTACAGAATAAGTTAGTATAAAAATGCTCTACTACATAACCGAATCATTATTAGTTTAGGATTTGGCACGTTTTTCATTCAAAACGGTTTTATTTTTGTCTTTGTGCACACCTGTACATACTATAAATTTTTTGAGGAAATCAACAACAGCTTAAAACTATGAAGCATCATCATACAGGCTAATCCAAAATTATAAAATAATAATTTAATAAATAGTCTTTCAATTAAGGTAAATTTTGGATCACATTCAAGCAAAAGTTCAACATGTTTATAAATATATGTATATAAATAATAAAACGTATTTACAAAGAAATAATTAAACAATATTCAACGTAATAAACGTATATAAAAAATCGAGCGTGCAATTCTTCAAAGTGTTTGTCATGCCACCAAAACAGCAAAAATAAAAAATGAGGGAGGGAAAGATTTCTGTAGAGATTCTTCCGTTAGAGGCAATAATTCCTATTTCGTTCAACTAAAGAGGACCTTCTGATAGTATCCGTAAAGATGCGGCAGCAGATGATAACCCCACGTTTGCGAATATGATATACCGCGCGATCTTCCTGTCTTTTGGTTCTTCTACGATCCGTCGATTAGGGGTTGCGGCAAAACAGCACAAATAAATTATAGTAAAAACATGAATTAAACATAGATATTTATAATTTACTTATATACATATAAATGGTGGCAGAATTGCATATTTAGTTATAAAATATATATTTTTTGAAGCTGATGATCCTCTTATGTAATAAATTTGTTCTAATTTTGCTTATTGGTATTAGACGTACAAATTGTTCATTATGTTCACAACTTAACCTGTGATCAAGTGACGTTTATAAATACTTTAATGGCAAGTTGTGTTGATTTTAAAGTCAAATTAAATATTCAAGCAGTTGATAAATATTCATGATTAGATTGTATTATCTATTATGAATAAATTATATTTTCTATGGGTAATAAAAATAGAAAATGTTTGGATTATTTCAGCATCTATTATGTACGATACTAAATAGTATCCTAATAATGCAAAACCAGAATAAATTTACACAAACATATATGATAATGAGAACGATACAAACACAACCAAACGTAGTGATTGTTAATAAATGATTATATCAGCATATAAATCTGTCATATTTGACATTTTCTTCTTCTTCGTTAAATTCATATAGTACAATAAAAACTTTTATAATAAATTTACATAATATTAAGCGATACAAAGCTCAAATCACTCAGCAATATTAGGGTTTTATGCAGTGATGTATATATCATATCTACAATATTATTGTATTTAAATTAAATGTATTTAGGGGTAGAGCTTTAAAGCGAACTTTTAAGTTCAACATGAGGAGGATCTCACCTTATCGCCCATGGCGTAATAATTATACGTCTTCAGGTAGGTCCCTAGGCAGAGGATGTTACAGTTGGGACAGTGGCGAACAACGGCGTCCTCCATCAGTCTCAAAACGTGGATAAAATCCTCGGCCACGTAGTGGTCCTCTTCGAGAAACAAGACCAAACCTGAAATAGATTCACCGTTAACAATATAATCACAAAAGTGGAAGTGGCTTTGAACAATTCAACGCTATTCACCTGTGTGGTCTTTGGTGACTTGAAGACCGTCAAACACTCTGTTGGCTTTCCACCACCAATGGTGCTTCGTCTGCGTGAACTTTGCTTCCCGATAATGGCCATATAAATCTGGATGCAATGCATTTATGCACTTTTTCTTGATAGCTCTAAAAATAACATATATCAAAAGAGTTCAGTACATATAAATATATACATATTTATCAGTGTCAGTTTATAAATTAATTGCCATATAATGGAATGATTCAAATAATAGGGTAAATGAAACTTGAGAATTAATGTGTGATTTCTGCATGCTTTCGTGTCGGAAATGTCAAGAAAAAACTTGTTTTACTTTCATTCGAAATACATATTTTAAAAATAGCAATGCATTGAATGTTTCAGTTTTTTAAATTGGTTCTTAATATTGTTTTGATTGTTCCTGCTGTTGAAAACGCACACTAAGTATTGATTAAAGTTGGCTTAATTGTTAAAGAGTATTTTGAACAGGTCGTCTAACGTTTGCTATTTTTTTGGCAATCATCCAAATATCTAAAGAGGAATTAGTCGTAAAAGGAACACTGATGAGTATTTAAAATTCTACCTTTAGAAAATAAACTTGGGCGATTTCATAATATAATACTCTGTGCCAAGGACCAAGTTTTATTATTTTTTCTTCACTTTTTAGTCATTAGAACTGATTTTAGGTTAGAAGTTTCCAATTCAAATATTATGTCAAAAGTTTAAGACCAAAACATTAAATGATGTGCATGTCACAAATTCACTCTTTTTTTCTTTTAAATAATAAAAAATATTTAAATTAAATTAAAGAATAAACTATTATTTATATTTGCCATAATAATATTATATTGATTATTTTTTTAATTGCTATTTCTTATTTTATAGTCATAAATGCAGAGCAAAAATCGCCCGCATTTTGTATAACTGTTCGCACACGACCGGGCCCACAGATTAAGTATTAAATACAAAATTACTCACTCTTCTTTTTTAATATTCCTAGGACAATCGTTAGCATCTTCTCCAGGAAATTGATTAGGATGTGTCTGCATCGAGTGCGGATAAAATATTTGTGTAACCTAATGACATTTCATATTTAAATTAACATATAAAATGCAATCGATAAAATATATATATATTGTTAATATTACGCACTTTACAAAAATCTATACTCTGGACAAGCTCGTTGATGTCTTCGTCGTAGTAATCGTGAGAGAAGATCAAGAGCGTATTTTGAATATCTCTAGCTTGAGCTAGCGACACAATCAAGTGCCTCAGATACGTTATACGACGATGAACTTGAATCACAATCACTATGGAATTGTTCTGCAGCGGTCCAAAGATCTCTTCATTAAGAACGGCTTGAAGCATGTTATACTTGATTATGTTACGAGTTATATCGGAGATGTTCAACGCGGGCGGAACACCAGCATCAGAAGACGCTATGGAAGAATTAGCTCCTGAAGAAGACAAAAACATTAATAACTTAATATAGTAAGATAATTTTAATAATTTACCTTGAGTAGCATTTTTAGGCTTTGCTGTGAGAAACTTGTGCAGCACTGGAGGAACCATCGCCAAGACGGCTGCCGACGTATCATTTGAACTGAGAGCTTCGTCTAAAACGACACATTTAATTAAGCACTGTAAAATCGGGTATAAAAGTTTGATTAATAAATATTACCGCCGTCGCTGGTGAACGGTCTCTGGCTTATGAGTTGTATTTGTAGCCATATCAGACATATGAGGATGATGGAGACGAAAAGACGCAAGACGGCCGAACATCTCACACGAGGCATGATCCGTCTGAAATATAAACGTTTGATGTGTCAACATTGGAACCTCTTTTACAAACATAAATAAATTATGCTATATAAACAGGCAATAATAATAAATGTTTATGTGTTGCGTCAATGTTGTATGCATTGACAAATTGCCAATAAAATGGTTCATAATGAATTTTCGCGCTTACTATGAATAGCGAAGATTGTGTTACGCATTCCGGGATCTAAATTTGAGATTTGTGTCACTTCCTGTATTTCCAAGAACTACAGTGCTTTTAATATTTGTTATTTTACACATTTCTAGACATTTTATAAATATATGAGTTAAATTCATGGAAAATAAAACGTTAAAACGCTTTTTCCATATAAATAAAATAGTCCGTTTTAATAAAATATTGCCTCACAAATAAATGACTAAGGGTATGATAGCATAAATAGCAGTGATGATTTTTAAACTCATTGAAACAGTACATTTTATAAATTCGTATGTATTGTTCAAAGTTCGAGTATACAATAGAACGATAAATCAGATTCCTTCAGTGTAGTATATTGATCAATGTTGTATATGAAAATGCTAATGCTAGAGACAGCTTAATAGATCAATTCAAATCTTTGCTTATGAGGACGACATTGACATAATTCATAAATAGACAAGATATATAAATTAATATAAACATAGTTTTGGGACTATGTCTGAATTAAAAATAAATAAATAATATTTTTATAAAGAGCATTCAATCTAATTTTTTAAGGTAAAATAAGAATAATTATAAAATAAAATATTTACCTTCTTGTACACAACTTCAGCTCCTTAAAATCAATATATGCAATAACAAATATACATTTGATCTATTAAATTAATCTTCTTTGGCATTCATTTTACGGCACTTCTCCGTCAAATCTCTCGCACAATACATATTGATCCGATACAATGTAAACGGTGCGAGTATATCATCCTATGGTGATCCAATCAATCTTTTATAGCGTTTGCAGTGTAAATTCATATGGCACGTTTGTTTGAGCGGTCGTTTCCTTTTTGAGTAAAACGGCAAGAGGGTTGTGTCGGATTAATTATGGCCGTAATTGTTGATAAAAAGATCGATCTATAATTATTTTGCGATCTCTGGACGTACGGTGCGGAGGCCGAAGAGTTTCACGTCTGTAAATAAAATAAAAAAAATTAGTGCAAATACAAAATAGTCGTTATCGAATGCGAATATTAATTATCCTGAAAAGTGGGTTCACATCCGTTGTCACACTACAACAGTTTAGGTTATCTAACTGCGGTGTAAAGTGATATTTTTAATTGCTTCCTTTGAAGTTAACAACTTAATTGCAATTGGGCGAAATAAGATTATTTTAATTGTTGATTTCTATAAAAAAAATTCTTTACCTTTTTAATAAATAAATAATAGATTTATTTAAAAATGGTGCCTAATAAAATGAAAGTTTTCTTGCGTCAATTTACGAACGATATGCTCTCTCTATTATTTATTTATACCATATGTAGAGTAAATAAAATTAGTATAAATTAACCAAATGTTATTTATATTCATTAGCTATTGAAAATACAATTAACACATAATTAAATTAAAAAGTTTTCATCCAATTCTAAATATTTATGAACCACTCTAAAATAATTTTATATTATATATGTATATAAAAAAAAGTTTAAGATCTACCAAAGCAATTTTGAAGCACGTGAATAATATAATTTAAAAACAAACATTATGTTACTATATAATATGTATATTATAATATATATTTCTGTGAAAGCTATAGATGCAAACATCCTGTTTAAAAAATTGCTTGTTGACTAACTTGTCAGTAAATAAGTATATATTTGCACTAGTACATCATATTTTCATGTATGGGGCAAATTTGTGTAATTGTAAATATGGAAACACAGAAAACACATAGTTTATAAGTATATATAGCAACAATCAAATCTGTAAAAATACAGTTTAATAGTTAAATAAATTTCATTATGCATTGCACGTATTTGTGTGACGCCAGCACATACATGAGCGCAACGCTTTGTGTGTGCATTAATTACATTAAGCGTTTATTTTAGCGATTTTCTGTGAGGATCGGCTAATGGTAATCCATGGGATGGGTAGTGCCTACCTTTTATGACTTCTGATATTTAACGACCGGTTCCCTAGTACTACACGCAAAAACTAAATCGTTTTGTGCTGGCTATCTATGAATCAATGTTTATACTTTAAAAAAAAAATATTTCATGGCATAATTATTTTTATTGCCTCTGACTTTCATAACGAGTTCTTTGTTCAAACACTAGCATAATATGATCGTAAATTATTTTTTAAGCATTGTAAATTATTCTTAAAGCTGGACAAAGCTATAAACATAAAAATTTTAACCTATGGAAGACTGAAATATATTTTTTTTTTATATATTATAATTTACGTAGTTGTGGTGGTGCCCCTTGGTGTTCTAACCAAGAACCATTTGTTTTATTGCTTGTTCAGAGAAATGCATTAAAACATTAAAAAATCATAAAATAATGTGACACGCTACATGTATATCATACTAAAGTTGAATTTTATTTAGGATACACTACATTTTTCGTGAAAGCAAAATCAACGTATTTCTTCAACTAGTGCTCAAAAAACCAGCATTTTTTTTATTTATATCGAGTTTCTTTGTAAATATTATATAAACTAGATCTGATCTTATGCGACCCACAGATTGAAAACTATTGATAAAATGATTTTAACATATGTACCAATACAATACAGATCATTTGATAAGCTATTGTTTTTTAATTCCTTTTAATTCCAAAGTTATCACTTTTTATATATCTCTGTATTGCGCAAAGTTCTCGTGAAACAGACTGTTTTTGCACATCAAGGGGCGAAAAAAGACCCGTTAGCAAAGTGCTAGTAATACCAACGCGGCATACAACTTCTTTAATTTATTTAAGGTAAGATATGACAGATCTAAAACACACACATAGCATTGCGCTCATGCATGTGCACACAAATGCAAATTCTTTAATTATTATAAAATTATTACAGCTTACAATCAATAATGTCATTAAAAATGTGCTAGCTCGATTTTATTTTAATTACTCATTACACAATTCATTCACGAGATTTAGAAAATCTAGGAAAACCTAAATTGTGATGATCGATCGAGTTTTATTTATATAATAATCACTGAGTCCGATCTCTTAGACACGATAGAAGTAAAAAACACTATTGCTCATTTGGGATTAGAACCTAGGTCTTCTAGATATTAGTCACCGAACTATCGTGCTGGTAGATGTACATGAAATATAAACTATATTTTTAAAGTTATAAAGCAGTTTGGATGAATTCCAGATTAATGCTCGCAGGAAAATGTAGAGTAGTGCAAGTGATCTAGCACGTAACTTCATATGACATAAAATATAAATATCACGCGATAACAGGTAATATTAGTATTAGATTAGTAAACATTAAAAAACACTTTGAATTTTTGAAAAAAATACTAAAATTAATGGATACTTAAGACTTCCATTTTAGTATACAAATATTAATAAGCCACTTCCTGGTAATGTTACGATTAAATTTAAAACATTTATGATAACATAATTTAGAACGATAAAATTATTATCAAAACTTGACTGCACGTGAAAAATACGTATGCTATTATAAAAATAAAATAAAAAATATAACACGATTATAAATTTTCTTACTCTTTTAATTAACGATTTATTTTAAATAAAGCAAAATTCACAATAATAGCATAGCAGAAACACTTACATAAATGGATCTGAGAAAATCTTCACAGCCCGACTTTATGTTTATTTAACGTAAAAATTAGCATATGTGATTCACTCCAATGTGAAACTTTCTCATTTTAAGTCGATAATTTACATTTTTTAGACACGTCAATTAGCAACAATCAGCACGAGAAGCTCATTAAAATAATAATTATTTTAAAAACGAAGCAAAACACACGATACTTGTCGAAACTTGTTGACACAGTTTTGTTTCAATTGATCGATAGTGAGAGTTCACTTCTTGAGATCGTCAACTTCTGTACAATGCATATTTAACGCTTTGATTTCTTGGAACAAAGGTCAAATGCATCTCGCATATACTTTATTCATAGAATTGATCATTGTTGGTTACTCGTTTAATATAATTATTGATAACTCATTGTTTTTAAGACCTAGCAAAGTTAAATAAATAAATGATAACATCAGTAATGAGTTTATTCGTGTCTAAATAATGATTAGATCAGATACACTGTTCAATATGTTAAAATAAACATTGATAAATTGGTGAGATAAAAAAATACTATTGCTCAATAACAAGTTTATACGACACAATGCTTAAACAGCATCATGTAACATTTGACATTCAACAATAACCTGTTTGTTTCTTTTTACTCAACGTCGAAAATATTTTCTAGGAAGATCACCATGAACAATGAGTGAAAGTCGACAATATGGAAAATAACATGAATATTCGCGAAAAACTGGTTCAAGTGTTTGCACACCATTCGACATTAACAGAGTGTGACTCAATTCAATTAACATCGCAAACGATAAGCAATTCTTATGGCACTCAAAGCGCTAAGTACAAAATGTATCGAACAAATAGGAATAATTGTCTATTTCTCGCTCCGATGAAGCACGTATTGTTTATTAAACTTCGGAAAATTGAGCCAAGGTTGAGTGGTAACGAAAATAGACATTTTTATTGATGTAATAATGAAAATGAAAAGTAGAAATGATTTAGAACCATTAGCTGATTTTAATTGCAAGAGTTAAATATTTATAAAATCTACTGCTTATTGAAATCAATATAATATAGCACTATTAGCAATGGTGTAGTTTTAAGAAAGAAGAACCAGAATGCTACTCCCTTTTGAGTGATTAACGAGATTTCAGCTTATGTGAACCTGGAGACAATTACTCTGGATATTTTGCGTTGTGGGTAGTGCAGTGTGCTGTTAAAAATTGTGGTGTCAGTGACTTTTTAATTTATCAGGTCATTATACACCAGTCAGTATAAATAATGAATGGTCAGTACTTATAAAGAATAGCCAGTATTTATATTATATAAGGTGACCAGATTTTAAAAATATCAAAAGAGGACACTAAAAATAAAAAGGCCATCTCGATTTTTCAGAAAAAAAATAATCATACAGCTGAAATCAATGTAATTTATATACGAATAAAATTTTTATCTTTACAGCGTTTTAATATATAAGCTTTTGTTTGAAAAGAGTAACTTATTATTATTTTTTGTATTTTTGTACAAGTAAGTTGATATTTCTCAATCCAAGAACTATAGTTGAAATTATGATGTTTATACGAAATAACGAAAATAATGCCGTTATCAGTTTTAATCTTTTCAATGATTTATGAAACAAACGTGGAACTGGGTCGATTAGATAAAATTGCGTTTCCTTACCTCTAATAAATTACTAAGAAAGAAAAACAGCGGATATTACATATCGAAATAGTATTGGCAGTAAATGGAGCGCACCCAATAAGACAAAAAAACGATTCTCCCAAAAAGAATAAATAAGGATGATTTAACTTATATTATAATAATCTGTATTGAGAAAAGAATATCGAGACCTAATGATTTGATATCAAAGTTCATGACATGTAATAGATTTTAATTTAAAATAGCAATATGGATTATGCTAATAAACGAAATCTGCAAAACTATTCTGCAAAAGTTCGACCTTTTTTTGAGAAGTTTCTTGGCGTTTATGCCACATAAAAGATGGTTAAATATTACAGACACATAGTTGTATACAGTTTACAAAATCTATGTGTGATACATTTACAAACTATGGGGATATAAAACATTAGAATCTACAACTATTATTGACATAAAGTATAAACATTTGTGACTTGCAGAATCTATTTATAATTCAACTAAAACAAACTATAATATATGTGCACATTGCCATATTTAATATTGTAACCAACTGGATTTTTTATTAAATATATATACATACATATATTATTTTTTAATACCCCATTGCCAACTGATCTACACATAAGTCAGCAAATTTTCAGAGAAACTTCATAATTTTTTTAAAATATTTCTATATATTTATGAAGAAAATTCTTCAGTTGAAATCAAGTTTCCGTGAATATTTTATTGATATCTCAGGGTTACGTGCCTAGCGAATCCATTTGGACCTAACTATTTTCCATTAACTATTAGCACATATTGAATTATTGTAATATTAAAAAATATAAATAAATGACTCAGGCAAGCTATAAACAAATATTGGTGCAAATAGAAGTATTATAAATATATAAAAGTAAAAAAATAAATAGTGAAATTTAAAAAAATATTATCATAAACATCAAAAGGGTATTTATTAGTATTCCAGTTGCCTACCCTGTAAATGTTACCGCCATGACGAATTACGAAAATATATATAAACTGGCAACATTTTCGCAATAAAAATATGAATCGTAGAAGTTGTTTTGATTGAATTTATATAACACACAGATGCGATCGTTTGAATATTAAAATAAGTGCGAATCGCTTACTATTACGCGAAGGAATGCGCACGCTGCGTCGAACGGTAATAGCAGCGGAAAGCTTAATGGCATTATAATGTAATAACATAACGTTAAATGTTGCCATAAACGGTGTATACAACACATATGTGGGTAAAATAATAATAATTGACAGTAGGCGGAGGGCGGAAGGTGAGCGAACGTTCGAGTTTGAGAAGCTTTGAGGGTACCTGGCCTTGTATAGGTGGCGAAGGCGGCGGAGTCGTCTCCCGCGGCCTCCTGCATCGGCCAGTGGGCGCGGGAGCCCAACAGCCCACCGACCCGCCAGCCCGCTGCACTGACACTCGATGTTGCCGCAACGCAAATACACACTGCGTTCACTCCTACTAAAATATCGATAAATTCAATTATTATATATTTTTCAAATTTTCATTTATTCGTTACAATTAACACAAATTCTCATATTTTATGGCAATAAATTCAGAATCGGCTACGCACATTTGCAAACACGTCCAAAAATGTAGACATGTTTTCATTAAAATAAAATGACAAATAGAAGTTCATTAAAATTGTAAAATACAATAAATATATCTATTATATACAGAGGAGAACAACTTATTTTATATTACTCTTGCCCCCGAAAATACATTCGATTGTAACGGATGATTCAATTCAAGTTTTTTATATTAGCAGCATTGTAAATCGGACAGCTGTCAATAATCATGCGTGTTTAAATGTCAAATGTTAGTTTGCAGCAACACATTTATAAAATGGATCACTTAACCACTGCTGAACGCATTAAAATTGTTCATTTGTTTTAACAATTAACAAAAATAACAATTTTATACGAACTGTGTGTCGAAATTTATGGGAAGATTATGGTCAATTTCATTTTCCTACTGAGCGAATAATTCACAACGTAGTGAAAAAAATTTGAAGAGGCTGGAAGCGTCGGAGATAGGGTAAGGCCTATGCGTCATCGTGACGCCTGTTCAGCCGAGAATATTGCTACTGTAAATGAAAGTGTGACCGAAGATCAGAAATTGCTGATTTGATGTATTATTAAACAAAATTGCCGCACATGGAGTGAGGAAAGTTATCATGTGACCAACAAACGATCATATGCCCAAAAAATGATCGTTTGCTACGTATTGTAATCAGGCGGCGTTATTAGGCCTTAGTTATTTGAAAACGATGAAGGTCGGACTGTAACAGTCAATGGTGAGCGCTATATGTGCATGATAACTGATTATTTTTACTCGAAATCGAAGATATTGATGTGGAAGACATGTGATTCCAGCAAAACGGCGCAACTTGCTACATATCGGGTGCAACGATGGATGTTTTTAGTGAAACGTTCCTAGGTTGCATAATTTTACGTTTTGGTGACGTCAACTAGCCCTCAAGTTCTAGGAACGTCATTTCAGATTCTTTTAGAGGAGAGGGAGGGGAGCAAAAGTTGGCCAGTCAGTGATTGTTTTCTTAATATCAACATGTCATTCAAATTCATAGTATTTCGTTCCGTCGCTGGCGCAACGGAAACGGTCGATTATCTAGGGTTCATATTAGGATTTTTCATAACAATATTACGATTTAAAATAAGGAAAAATCAAAAAAAGTATATCTAAATCGAATTTTGACCAATAAGAGAGCGCAAAAAAACAATTTTCCCCTCTCAGAAATGAGAAATTATTACGTTGACTGCAAAGATATGATTTTATTGCTTTTGCAGTGAATTTTTGACTTTTGAGTAGTGATAATTGTTTTGGCGCCAAAATTTGCTTGAATTACACTTTTACCAATACAATTATATCAGAAAACCATAGTCATATCGATAAAAATAGCTATCATTATTTAAAAACATACTGTAATATCCAAGTGCAGACAAACTATGCAGAAATATGCGAGAAGCGACGTCTGCTTGAAATTCTTCTTCCGTTTATTTTCTCCTATTAAGTACTACTAGTTAAAATCATTTACTTTTAGTGGAACCTGCCAAATAAATAACATTTTCACTGGTAAAAATAAATATCTAGATTCGACTACTTAAAAAAAATTAAGGGTTAACCTGATAATTTCTGGTTCGAAACAAAAAAAAATAATTGAATTTTACGTTAAAAAACGAAATGAAATGCGGTGCAAATGTCGAGAAAGCATGTGATGAGAATACTATGTCCAAATGAAGGGTTTATAAATGGCGCAAACCCTATTAATAATGCGATTTTATTTTACCTAAGCACCGGTATAAGGGCACCAGTTATTTATCACTAATATTAATATGTATAGAAGTGATTTTCATATATTTAATAAAACAAATTAAATAAATATATTATATTTTGAATTTACTTTTGCAATTATACTGAATTTTGAAATTTGCCCCGTATATAGGTTAATTAGCTAATTATTTAATTACTTATAGCACTTAACAAGTTCAATACATATACAGAGAATAATATCTTGCATAAAAATAATATGTATAAGCAAACTTAATAAAAATAGTAACAACAATAACCAGATTAAAGTATATATAATGTCTAGACCACAATGCGTTCACCATCTGCGAGTACCTGAATGAGAATAATTTTCGACAGCTGTGCGTATTAGGGAGTCATCTAACACTTCAGTTCTTGCATGCGATACTACAAACAATATTTGAGAACGCAAAAATAATTAGTAATCATGCACCTATAGTGCGTACCATTGACTTACAGTCCAACCTTCATCGTATTAAAAAAAGTAAAACCCAATGATGCCGCCTGGTCACAATGCGCACCATACAGTCAATTTTTGAGCATGTAATGCTCTCTTGTAAATCACATGAAAATTTCCCTCACTATATATGGGGCAATTTTGCTATTAAACAAACCAGAGAAAGGGAAATATGCCTCTTCAGAGAAGACAATTTTCTTTGAAAAATCAGCATCAACTTCCTGTTGGTCGTTAGACATACACTGCGTAAATTCTTTGCTATCCATGGTCTCTGGGCTTCAAATATTATGTTATCTGAATTGTATACGGTTGCAGGTTCAAGTCCAGATGCAAAGTGCACCAAAGAAAGCCATAAGAATAGCCTAAAAGCTTTAAACGTCACACTTCAGCCACACTTTTACTTACAGCATTAATACTCTCAGCTACGCGTACGGGCGACACGACAATGTATAGGCCGTACATCATCTCCGACGCTTTCAGTCTTTGTAATTTTTTTCACTACGTTGCGAATTGTTTGCTCAGTAGGACGATGAAATTGATTATAATCACATGTTGAGCGGTGATTAAGTAATCCATTTTGTAAATATGTTGTTGTAAACTAACATTTGACACGTTGAACACGCGTGATTATTGACAGCTGTCTGATTTACAGTGCTGCCAACATAAGAAACTGGAATTGGATCACTCGGTATATGAAAAAACAACTTTAATTTTTTTATTGTCAAACATATATATTTCAATTAGTTTTTCAGCAACCTTATAAAAAAATAATATATGTTATTATTAAAAACAATTTTGGAAAATTATTATGAAATTCTCGCATTCTGGCAATTAGTACTAATAATAATTGAAATGATATGCGCAAAGAAGACAATTACATTTGCTATACTGCCTATTCTGTTTAAAAGGTATCTAAAATTAATATAAATTTTCTCTTTGGATGTAAATAACTAAAAAATATTCTTTCGCAGAATTTATAGCAATAAAATAACGATAATGAAATATAGCCACCATATGAATATTTTAATTGATTACCGATATTGTGTATATAATTATCAGCCATTCATAGTGCGCATGATGTGGGTTGTAATTGAATTTGCAAATTAGTGTATTTCTATTATGTTTAATGATAAAACAGTTTCTAATTTGCTTATTTTTTGCGTAATTTATAATTATAGTTTAAAAGGCTATGAGAACCTTACGAGTGCGATAAAAAATCAAAACAATAAATAATTGTCATTATTATTATTATTTTTTATTAGATTATTTCCCTTCCCTTTGAACCAAATATGTGTTTCGTAACTATATTGGAAGCCACGGAGACCACCTAAAAATGATATATTTATTCTTATTGTTTAATTAATTACGAAATACAAAAAAATATATGGCTTTGACATGTAAAATGTAAAATGTTGAAAACATATATGTATATGATATTAAGCAATTATAAATTTTAAAACAAGAGGAGATTCTTATAAAAGCTTAACAAATAAAGTGATTTTTGAATGTATAATTTTTTCAATTAAAATTTATTTAATAACATTATTAAAAACTAATTTACAGTGTACACGAACGTAATTTTTGACGCGCGCTCTCGAACACGTGTCACGTGCTTGTCAGGCAGCTGTTCGTTGTTTTGCTCCCTTCCCGTAAATACATAATTAGCGTGCGTCATTATTTATGCGTCGTTTGACGCCGAATATAGGTTATTTCTGACATTAGAACGCCAATTCTTCTTACTGAAGCGGAAAAAAAATGAATTAAAGTGCGAGTATTTTCGCAATGTGTCATAGTTGAGATAACGACGTATCAATTACTGTCACTTTACAACATGATATCGCATGTGAGGGAATATTTTACAATCATTGCTCGCATATGTCATAAGAAACTTAGTTAAAATACTGATAAACTCATATTACTAACGTACAGTACAGTCAGTTATAAACACATACTTTGAAATATCGTATTTTGTAATGACTCATGTTTACTTGTGTATGTTTTAGGTTAACGTGAGATGATAATAACGCGAATTTATTAAGCATGGACGATAAACAGAACAGTATGTCTATTATGAACGCACTTAATGAAGATTCAAACAGAAATATCATACAAAACTTATCTCGATTGTCATTGAGTGAGCAACAGGAAGTGAATAACATCATTACGGAACAGTCTACTGTCACAGTAGAACCTCAAATTGTAGACGTAAACAAAAACCACCCAAGTACATACGGCGAGAGCTCTAACACGAAGATGGATACGACTTATTCCAACGCTCGGACTAATTCCATAGCTTCAAATACGACTAGTACAAAAATTAGTTCTAGAAGAACATCTTCAGAAACGATCGGCGAATACAGATCATTGACGCGTCCCACGTCTTTTCAAATACCGATCATCGGTTACGAAGTGATGGAAGAGCGAGCTAGATTCACCATTTTCAAATTGAGAATAGATGATCCGCGCACGGGCTTATCCTGGATGGTCTTCAGACGATACACCGATTTTGTGAGATTGTATTCAAAGCTCAAAGATATATATCCACAATTGAGCTTACCGCTGCCCGGTAAAAGACTGTTTAAAGACAATTTTGAGCCTGCGTTCTTGGACGAGCGAGTCAGAGGCTTGCAGCTCTTCATTAATGTAGTCGTAAGGAACATATCTACGGATCCCACGGTGCGGGACTTTTTCTGCTTGGACGAACCGCCTCCAGTTTGCGATTCGGAACCTGAATCGTTAGCCTTATTCGGTGCTTTAGAAGACACTGTCGTATCTTTAAAGAATCAATTGCGACAAAAAGACGAAACCATCGATTATATGAAGAAAAAAATTATATACTTTGAAGATAAGATGAGAGAGTGCAAGCATTGTAATCCATGGTATGATAAATACAAAGGCAGTCCCGGTACTTCAGGTTCGAGTAACTGCAGTTAAACTATAAGCTATTAAATAGTTTCAATGGTATTATATTAATTTTAAACGGTGGAGGAAATCTTATGTACTATTTTTAACGCCAAATATAATTAATAATATATTAGGAATGTATTTTTTTTATATATATATATATATATACATATTTACATTCAGAACTGCGACTGACAATATTTTTATTAATATAAATTTGTCCGTTGAATGCCTTTAATGTTGTGATAACAATAATATTTATATAATGTGATTATTTACAATGTTTTGAATCAAAATTAAAATGATTGCATGTTTTATGTAAGATTTACTATGATATTTTAACTTATTATAATAATGTATTTGAAGAGCCAGTATGTAATATAATTTTCTTAATCATTTTACATTAGGGACCAAAATAAATCGAATACAATTGTCTGTTAATGTAAAAATAATGAATTCCATATCATTGTAACTAAAAATATTTATCTATTTTTTTTTTAAATGGAAAGGAATTTATTAAAATTAAGTAAAATGTATTTTTGTACATTTACTATATATAGTAAATGCATCAATAAATATGTAATATGTTATTATAAACTATGTATTAATTATAATGATTTTTAAAACTTAATGTTAAATTTACAAATACTGTAAATCAGTAGAAAAATATAAATTTATAACGATATTTAACAGAAAATGTTTTGCATTTTAAGTAAAATATTGTAAATTAAAGTATATTTTGAATTCGGGTATTATGGAACTTTTACTTATGAAAATAATTAATGATACTCTTTTATATTTCGAACACATAAATTGTTATAAAAAACTATTTTTGTAATTGCAAAAACTTTTTAGTCTATATAACTATATTATGTAATGTTGAAATTAATGAATTTATTTTAATAAAAAAATATTAAATTTACCGCTTGTATAATTTATTTTTACTAATAAACTTATTATATTTTGTAAGTTGTATTTTTATTTGTCAACAGATGCCACTATTGTCTATTCGTCATCACTTTCTTAACATAAAATAAGCATTAAAATCTCTTTTTTAAATTAAATTTTTAGATATTTA
The DNA here is from genome assembly GCF_051122295.1 of Plectrocnemia conspersa. Classification (NCBI taxonomy): domain Eukaryota; kingdom Metazoa; phylum Arthropoda; class Insecta; order Trichoptera; family Polycentropodidae; genus Plectrocnemia; species Plectrocnemia conspersa. The sequence goes on from NW_028277175.1 coordinate 23,234,237, forward strand.
TTTATAATTCATTTTAATAAAAGAAAAACAATTGAAAATGTCTAAGAAAATTCCGTAATGACGAATTTTATTGTCATAGTATATTATGTAGTTCCTCTTTGGGCGCATGCTATAAACATTTTCACTTATCCTCCGATATAAAGTATCTTCTAAATTGAGAAGCTGAGTGGCACTCTAGGGCCTTGAGGTAAATATAATCACCCCTTTTCAAATTTTGTGTAATTCTAGAAGAAAATATACATTATGTATTCGGCCATAATAAAAAAAGTATAAAATTAAATGATCAGTTTTTTAAAGAGCAAATAATTAGTAACGTTTAAATGAAATAATCAGTCATATTATAAATATAAAGCCAGTCCATAATTATAAAGGGTCAGTATTTTCTTAGGGCAATTAATTAAAACATTAATAAATATAAATGGGCAATAAATTATTTATTTTAGAGATATTTTAAAAATATCTCGCTCGCACCAAAACTGTTGGACAGGTTAGGTACGAGCGTTGGTAAGAACATTGAACACCCCATGAATTATTCTCAACGAATCTATTTAATTGTATGTAGGACACGAAGGTATTCAGAGCGATGAATGAAACGGGAATAACGACAGAGCAGCGGCTATATACATACTGGCTGTTCTCAATAAATACAAACCAATGAATTGTAATAAACACTGACTGAAAAAAATTATTTTGACCATCTGTCAAAAGAATTCTTACCAGTCTTATTTAAATTCTTACCATTGAACATAAATTCCGAGCAATTAATATGAATTCTGACCATTCTGGCCGTTTATATGCTAGCCGATGTATTTTGACTTTTTAATATAAATTCTGACCCTTGTAATATAAATTCTGACCACAACCGTATTAAAATTAAAAAAAAATATTAAAAGAAGTGAACTACGCAACTTTTTAAATCAAAATGCCTCTTCAAGGTAAGCATAGTAGTAGTATAAAACGGAAATCGAGCGTTAAATCCCGTGGTACGCCCGTATCTTTACTACCTAATTATATAATACAACGGAGCACAATATAAACTTTTAGAACTCTGACGGGCATGCCGCTACAGCGACCCTTGGACCGATATACATATAATAGAAAAAAACATATTTTCAAAATATACAAACAAATAATCATACATATTTTGACATATGGAGACTGAATCATCAAAAATAAACAAATAAGATAATTTACAATAAACCTTTTCATAAGAATCTTTAAAAATACAGTAATATGCAACATATACTAATGATTAAAAAATATGTTCACACTAGAAAAAAATATTAGAGATTACAATAAAAATTATCATAAAATTGAATATAAGCATATAATGCATACATTTTAAAGGTTACCATATATTTAAATTTGTAACTAATATTGTGTGTCTTAGTCTTCTTTAATAATATTTATATTATAAGCGATTTTTAGGTTTTCTCAAAATTTTAACCACTAACGTTTTATTTTAATTTTAATTATAATATTATAATATATACGAAACACGATGACCAATGGGTTATTATTTGATTATGATCGTATAGTGGTTTATATCTTGTTATATTAGCTATAATAGAAATATTTTTTATAATTTATTTATATGTGGATATATTACTACAATAAAATAAAATGCATTTAAGAGGGAGGGAAGGTAATTCAGATTTTGCCCGTGGTTTATGATGCTGAAGCGCAAAGGGCCGCCTCTGCTTTTGATCTACCCAATCCATCCATACATTACATTGACACCAATCCACTGCATCTAACGTGATCTCATAAAAAAGAAAGATCCGCCGCCAACCGGCACACCTATGACGAAACATCCACAGCACACATCCGACTAACCATAGAGTAATTGAACTGTTCGCAAAAAAATCAACGCTCTTTAGTCTTGGTGTGTTTCACCAGGATATGTCCTCTCTGTGGACTGCGTCACCATCTGCTTGCTCTTAAACCGTCGGCAAGTGTACGTATGTATGTATGTGTGTTTTTTTTTAAAACTTGAACTTTCACCATAAGAATGTAATCATCATCTCTTTGGAGCGAGTGAATGTGGCCCACGCCTGAACAGAATTGACGGACAATTATCATATCAGTACCGGTCTCTGGCGGGCGATGGCCGTTCCGAAAATATATCAAATTCATCAAAAACATTATGCTTATTAGAATAACGTTTGATCAGAGAGAGAGAGATAGAGAGATACATATTAGGGAAATTTATGATAGACGGTTTGATTATGGTAATGATTTATGGATTAACAAGTGCCTTGGATAACAAATTTGACATTATTTTTTCATATTGACCTTAAATACACATACTATACATATAGTACATCATTGGACATTGATATGTATTAGTTTGTCGTAACAGCTCAGTAGTGTATATTAATTAGGTTGCTGGAAAAGTGACTTAAATACAGAAAAGAAGAAAATAATATCATTATTTGTATTAGTTCAAAACGGGTGATAAAACAGTAGAAACTGCTTTTAGTGTGGGTACGGTGCGATAATGGTTCTTACAAAAATCGTTAGGATAGAACATTCAAGGTGAAGAAGTCGGTGTATTTATTTTAGTTAATAACGACTAACTTACTGGAGACCACGCAAAGAGCTTGCACAAAAGTTAGACGAAAATAAACCAAAAGTTCTATACCATTTATAACATATAAAAATTTTGACAAATGTTAGCAAAAAAGTACATTTATGAAGTATTTTTGCGCTTCTTTTGCACAACATAAACGATTCATTTCTTGGTCTTATTGTAATGTGCAATGAAAAGTGTTTTTTTTTACAACAGAAAGCGAGTTGTATAATTGTTGTTTAACAACTAAATTTTTAATTGCCTACGTTTGGTAAACTATTTCTATCTTATTAAATAATAAATTGTAAGCGTAGCAATATCCATATATTTTTTTTAATTTTATCAAAATATTTATGTAGCTTGTGTATTTTTGTATTTTGAAGAACGGATGGTGACGGGTGTAAATGAGACACAGATTGAGCCGCTGCAAACTTATTTTTATTGAAAGCTTGCAATTGAATTGCATTTTGAAACGATGTGAGCAATCGGCGGACGAAGCACCGCAGGTCATCAAATTCCCGTCGCGGTTAGCCAAAGAATGAATAGTCCTCCACCACCGTCAGTATTACCAGAGTGCCACCTAGTTCTAGCCATAATAAGTAAATAAATATGCACCCACTATGATATACGTTTTTTTTTAATATTTTTTGTGTAAATTTGTGTGTGCGTGTTTTTTTTTGTAAATATTTTCCGTTAAATGGTCGCTTTTTTAACATATGTAATTTCCATTTTGTGTGTATATTTTTGTATATTTTATTATAGTAGTTGTTTTAGTACATATATTTTTTTTATAATTTTCATTAAATTTATTTAATATTTAAAGTTTTCCTTTTTGGCTACTGTGGGTTGCTAAATATTATTATTTAGATTTGTTAGGGGGGGGGGAACCAATAATAAACACCGAGGCCCAGATTACGAAGATATAACTTTAAGCTCCAATCATACAAAAGGTGGAGTAGACGTAGTAGATCATCTGTGTGCAGATTATAATTGTGCTAATACAGCAAAATGGTGGCCACGGGCAAATATTTTATGCCGTTGTTGTGATGCGTAGAAAACTTGTGAATTTAGAGAGGAATGATTTTTCTATATTGATTTTTTTATGCATTGAGAAATATTTACTGAAGTTTGTTATAGAGTGTGAAAATATATTTTTATTTGAACAAATAATATTTTAATGAAATTTTATTTAATATTCTGTATTTTGGCAAGAAGACGCAAACAATAAAAATTGTCAACAGTAAAGGAATTCGCCCGAACCTGAAAACCGTTACCTTAACGTTGCAGTCTGTACCATAAAATTTGCTAATGTAATCTTATGCATTTTTAACACACAGATTTTACAACACACTTGTAATATTCATATTCTTGTTTATACAACACGCCTGCAACATTGATATTATTTATAAACTTGTATTTATATATGAAATAATAATAAATAATCTTGAGAAATTCTCGCAAAATAGTGTTTGGGAACACTAGAAGCATTTTTATATGGGTGCAATTTAACAGGAAGTTATTTTAAGAGATATGTGCATTTACATAAATAAATACTTAGTTCCATAGAACGAATTGTTTGTGCATTTATTAAAGGAAAATTTTCCGAAAAGGATTTGTTGCAGATGGTTATTTATAAGGTGTTCACTGTTCTAACCTAAGGTGCTCATAAACAATTTTTATGGAACACTACTTTTATGTATTACTCATTTAAAATATCTTCTTTTTCTATTCAGATATATTATTAGTTTTAGAGTATAGTAATTTTCTTTAAAATGTCTGGTGCTCTAACGATACTGCTAACTTTAACTTCTACCAGTTCATTAGCCACGATAATTTATGTAATATGGAAATTTACTCTGTTTGAATTTGACAATTTGTAAACTCTTTGTTTAAAAAATGTTCGAATAAATCTTTAAATAATGAAGAAAAGATAGAGTCAATTTGTGACACTAAAATGACGTACCGATTAGTATTGCTTTCATACATTTATTGTTAGAGTGTTGTAGATCTCTAATATTTTTTTTATATTTAATCTTCAATTTTTTATATAGTAAATTAATTACTTGTTTAAATAAATGGGTTTATAATTTTATTTAGTGCAAAAAATGTTACACAAAAAGGGGGAGGAACACTTGAATGGGTATGCAAATTTTTAATATGCCCACGATTTTTTTATTATTATTTAGATTATGATATATTCATTTAAAAATCATCAGCTTTCTCCAACGATCGCGAAGCGCCCGAGTACACATTAAAGTACAAAAAAAATCGTACGTACGTTGGTAGCTTTTTTTGCTGTTACGGCCATAATTTTTGGGTCATTGGCAAGGACGCAGGTGTACAAATAAACGACGAAAAACAACGACTCACTCTCTCCTTAGTGTCCTGAAAGCTAAATTCCATTTCTCATTAGCGCACGAAAATAGTAAATAGCGCTGTTTTAATAAAACAAAAAGCGAAATTTATTACGACGTTAATAAATTTCGAGTTAAAATTTCTATTTTATTTATGAGAAAATGTCGTTTATTATTTATTATTTTATTTATTTAAAGGCGAAATGCTCTTAATTATACTATGCGGAAGATAATTTATTATTTTGAAGAGCGATTTGCATATTTTTGCAAAGTGACAACACTGACATTTGAACTCTGACGTTTCGTTGGCCATAATGCATTTATTTTCGTTTAGCTATTTAAAAATATTTTATTTTTTATTAAATTTTAATAAATTGTATTATATTTCATATAATTTTATTTAAAATAATAATAAAGTAATAATAGTTTTGTATATGGATATATTATTTTTATTACAATGAAACAATGCTTCCCTTTTTACGGAGCTTTACTTAGATAATTACATAAATACTACCTATATATGTAAGGAACATTTGAAATCGATTTATCATTTGTGTACACACGTGTAGTGAAATCAAATTTCGAAATCAAAATTTAATTTAGCATGAATAAAAATCCATCCATTCGAGGGGAACAGACATTTTCTTAAAAAAAACTGACAAATTGATAAATCCATATATACAAATGATAGAGTCCGAGTGGCATTGGATGTGAACGTACGATTAAATAACAATATTTATAAACTATCTTATATCCGCAGTAGAAAAAAGAAATGGTAAAATTATACAATAGAATAATAGCGATAATGATGATGTCTAACTTTTCTTTTATTTTTTTGTCTGTATAAGACATGTATGCATCGAAGGTCGAAGAGGTGAACCGATGGGTATATTATAAAAAAAAACAATGAAGGGAAGTGAAATTGATAATGAGAGTTTACGGAAAGCGAGAAAACGTGATGGAAATCAAAATCGTGATCGAACAGTAAAATGAGCAATAGACGTAATGAGTTTCATGATATATTCAAAAATAAATATCGGATTAGGATTGTTTGAATTATTTATAAGTTACAGAATTGAGATGTGAAGGTTTATCAAGAATTGAGTGAATAAAAGTTTTTTATAAATATAAATTGTCCTTCGGAAGATTTAAAGAGATAGTTGGTAACATTGCAGAACGCATCACAAAGATATTTATATCTTACTGGGATAGAAATCCTTTCGCTGTCCTTCTCTTTATGTGTCGAAGATCCTAACCAAATCAAAGATGAACTCACTGATCTTGGGAAGACGCAAACAAAAAACTTACTGCAATTAGAGTTTAACTGGAAAATTCTGGTGTCTGGGATATTTATCACTTGTAACAACGAAAACGATATATCGAATTTGATTTCCACCATAACACGCGTGTTGCCTTGTCAAATACAACACCGCAGTTTAATGTCCTTACATATGTATTTCCGAATTATGTTGTAATCAATATGTTGCCTCCATCTGACTGGTAAAGGGGTCTAACTCTCGCTTTTCTTTACCAGTATAAACTCGCAATAATTTGGAGATCTTTATCGTCTATTTTTGTAGATTTACAACATTAGCCAAACGTAATTATTTTATCCAAGGGATACAGTTTGAAGACAATTACTGTTTTGTCAAATCTCTACAACTTATTGACGTTCTGATAATTTGATTGTTATCAGTTTAAGTAATAGCTAAGTCTAACTAATTAGTTGTAGATTTTCCAAAAGTATTGAATAGTTAACTATGTAAAATTCTAAGATCGATATATATTAAGTTTTACTTTAGTGTATCTACTAGAATCAACGCAAGTATTGATCGATTATTTAAAAATATAAGCTGCTAATTTTATAGCGTCGTTTTCAACGTACACTATTGATCATGCACGAAGCTTCATGATCAAGATCACGCACATCTGATCATCGCCGCCAATGACCTTGAATTCTTCCGCCTCGTCAAAAGGTTATATGGATCGCTTTCTTGTGGCCGCTTAAGGGCGACTCGGGGCCCCCGAATTTAGGCCTTCGGAGAGAAAGTTGGTGCGAGTGGTTTTGCGGCCTTGCTCGGGGGCCCGGGGCGCTCTTCTTGTTCGGATCTCGTTTCGGTCACTTTTTAAAATACCCGAACCGACAGATTAGTGGGCCACCGGCCATCGCGTGCGCTTATCATTTACTCTTAGCCTTTTGTTCCACATAGAAAGTTTTTCTTTTAACACATATATATGTATATGTATGTGAAGCTGCATCAGCCTCTCCATTGATTTCATTCGATTCAATAAATATATCGGAGTTGGGAAATTCTAAAGACGCTCAAGGGCTAGGCAATTTGTCATTTTTTTTGGGGAAATGGACGACGCACGATCCGGCCCTGCCCTTGTTGCGAGATGGGTCGGCTGAACGATCGCCCTGGGCGTCGGATTACAAATTGTGAGAGAAGATTGTGATAATTTCAAGATCGTGAATGATAATCAATTTTAAATGATACTATTGGTTAACATAAAACAAGTGGATTCTATAATATATACACGATTTTAGTTTGCTTTTATTTTAATAAAAAAAAGGGAATTAAAAAATTTTACTTGAAAATAAGATTTCTTAAACAAATATTTGTCAGATAGAGTATTAAGAATATAGATGAAATAAAAAATGACCCAAATAAAACTAATACTCAGAGAAACGACGTAATAAATATGGAGATAAATGGAAATATATATATAAAGACCCTCAACAGAAAAAATAAATACATATTACATTGAGAGTATAGAAGAGATTGTGAATGCAATACCTCAGTTTAATAATTTAGTACAATACAATAATGAAACATTAGTGAATTTTAATCAGTATCTTTAGAAGAAATGTACAACATAATTTGTAAATTAAAAAAAATAATCAGTACTGATGAATTAGATCTCCGAAGAAGAAATACATTATAATTTGAAGATTGCTACTATTATACTTAAATCTAAAATAAAAAAATGTAAAAAGCTTAAGGAAATGAGACCAATTACATGTTGTCTTGTATAGAAAAGGTGATTATAAAATGGATAAAAATGTGCTATCACACAGAAGTTTTAACTGATTCGAACGTCCTATATCAAGAGAACTGCAGATTCTATTAGCATATATAAAATAAAGCCTAAAAGATGCTGGAATTTATATTGCGATTCGCGCATTTGTGGACAAACAATTTGTTTGTCTGTTTAGTGTCATGCTTGCACTACACTCTCTGGAAGTTGGCCAAGGTTGGCCAAGGACGGAGAATATAGTGGGTTACTTCGGCCGAGTTCGGTTCTGCCCGCTCTAAAGTCTTTCGGAAGTTGTCCGAGGTTACCGAGAACGGGAGGTAAAGTGGGGGTAATTCAGTCGACTTGGCCAGCTTCGAGCGCTTCCGAACATTGTCGGCAAAGGGACCGAAGTCGGAGCTGCTCTTTCGAGCGCGAGCGGTGAGATACTTCCCCTTTCGCTATCTCGCGTGTTAAGTGACGAGAGTGAGAGAGATAATGATATGGTGCTTCGCAAACTGAGATAGAACGAGTAACTCAGTTCAATTTCAGTATGCGCGTAGGCGTCCAATGGTTAACACGCATGTCGAGCGCTGCATTGTGGTCACGTGGTCAAGTTATAATACCACATGCTTATCGGGGACGGAACAGACTCTTACTGACATCTTTGAATATTTTAGGGCACCAAAAAGGATTAATTATATTTATAACTTGAAAATCCCTGACCTTTTTTTAACTAACTGCTTTGAACGCAACATAAAGCGAATATAAAACTACTAGTTGTTTTTTTAAAATTGCAGCGCTTGTGAGCCATTCAAAAATATTTATATAAATGTAATTTAAAAAATACATGGGAATTATTGAGAATCCTTAAAATTTCTCGAATATTGAAAAATCGGCATTTTAGATTTTTTATAGAAATTCTAGAAAAATAATTTTCGATAAGAAACACTACTAGTAGCAAAACTTTAATATGCTACCAAAAACTTAAATACAACTACGATATCAAATAACAATTATGCTATGTATATTTAAAAATTAAAAATTTCACTATTGTTTTACTTATCAATCATTAAAAATCATAATTTTACTGTCTAAAACTTAATATAAACTATTTAACAATAAACAATACTTAGTGAAAAATATCTAATGACGAAGCTATATATGCTTTTTATAAATATTGTGATGTAAATAGTCATGAGACAAGTATTTATATCCTTATCTTTAGAAAGTGATTCTTATAAAAAATTCCAATTTCAATATAAAAACTAAAACAAATGCTTATGTCAAACATTTTTAGATAGTAAATATGTAAAAGATTCATATTACGAAAGATAACAATCAGACAAATTGGTGTTTGAATAGTACAAGATTTGACCCTGGCTTCTTAATGTGACATAGATCAATGATAATATTTTCTTAACACCATTCTTTATTGGACGTTTTGTAAAAGAAAAATATTATAAGAAATTTTATGTTTTGCGTTATTGACAAATAATTGAAATTACCGGTCATAAAAGTGGGTAAAAGCATTCTAATTAATTAAATTCTCGTACTCATGCTAATAACTTGAATTGTAAATGTATTTTTCTACAAATGGAAGTTATAACAACTTAAATCATAAAACATAATAATGCTTGTTAGAATAGTAAAATGATATGATGATACTTTTATAAGCACATAGAAGTTTACTACGTGGCATATTTATTCAAGTACCCGTATAAACGTTACTGAAAGTGGTATTTTGACGGTATTTTCATGTTATATGAACAGTAAAAGGACAAAACGAGAAATCGCGACAGAACAATGCACTTGAGCTCACGGGGTCGGATTAGAAGAAAATATGAATAAATTCATAGTATTATTTAAATTATTACTGAATACATCCGGTTATATCATTTCGCAAATTAATTATAACGTTATAACAGTTGACAAAATAGGATACGCATACATATATTAATATTTTACACATGCGTATTTATATTATAATATATTATTTTAATATTCGTCATAAAACGAAAATTAAGCGTTTAGATAATAAGTTCGATCATATTAATTGTGTAACGCCTTAACGACGCGAAAGTGACGCCTTTACTAATTTATTATAAAAAATACAAATATTAAAATTTGTAATATAATTAATAATAATATTATTATATTGATTTAAATTAAATTAAGACCATAGTGACCTAACAGGTTATCCTAATGCGTCACGATAGTAAAAATACAATACAATACAGCTCTTCTTAGCTGACACTAAATAGATCAATGTGCAATGCCAGCGTATTAAGGAGCCGGATGGCGACAGCCATAGGCGAGTTGGCGAACGCGGACATCAAAAAAAGACACGATCGTGATTCTCGAGGACGTTCCGTGAACCAAAACTAAAACTCCTTGAATACTCAAGGAGCTTAAGTTTTGTGTCACGGAACGTCCTCGATAACCACGATCTGTCTTCTTTTGATGTCCGTGATCGGACATCATCGCTCCTGAGCCTGACAATAAAACTACAGTTTTATTGTCAGCACTCTACAGTAATTTTAAGAATTGTTTGTCGACTTACAATTTTTGGATGATACCCATGCTGTTTGTCCAACAAAACTTGCCGAAAGTGATTGAAGACATGTCTATGAATAAATATTTTGAAAAATTAGCAGGAGCTGATAACACTGTGACTGGTCTATAGTTATTTATTTATAACACTAAACAATTTAAATATTATTAATAATACGTATTAAGTGATCTTCAACTGTTTTGTATTTTATAAAAAAACCGTACGATTTAAAATATTCTCAAACAATTCTTATTCGTTTGAATTGTGGGTTTTTTAATATTGGCAATTAAAACGTAGCAAACGACAAAGATTAGCTTAACAAATTATTAGTAAAATCTGAATTTTGATACATCAAAGAATTACATAAAGGACACGCAAATTTTACGCAAAAAAAACCGTAGATTTATTTTTCACATATATTTTTAATTGGTCTGGTTGCTAAATAATGCAACCGACTTATTTTCAATAGAAAAGGTTAAATATTCGTTTATGAAAGAATATAAATATGATCCATATTTATTTCCTACAAAATTCTTACAAAGTATGCTGGAATATGTATATAAAAACACATATATTATATATATAAATAAATCAATAAATAAGCCTTTATTAATTATTAAAAAATAATGTAGGCCGTTCAGCCAACAAATTAATATTTAAAAAAAATGTGGCTAAATGTTCTTTAATTTTTTTTAATATAAAATCTCAATAATTTTTATATTTGTTCATAATAGTTTTTTTTACTCTAATGAAAATTTTTGCACGTTTAACTCGATTTCGACAAATACAAATTTGCATCTGTTCGTATAAGAATTATTGTTAATTCTACACATGCTTATGCAGAATTTGCATCATTATGGAAAGTCCGTTTGAAAGCGTCACTTCACTTCCTATGGGATTACCGACAATTTCCGCGTTTCTTACTAAAGACAATTCGGCTATGAGACGCGAATGCGAATCGGATGCTTATTCAACCAATTATAAAACGGCGGTTAATGTGCAAGGTAAACGCACCGATTCGCACCTGCATGGCAATGAACGTTGGAGAAAGTTGGAGATGGCAACCGGCCATAGACGAAGCCCTGGGGCTGAGCTTCTTTGCTGGCATCCTTAACTCGTATCCGAGCGTTAGATGTTAAGGTTATTTATAAGAGATGCAGAGAATACCTATTAAAATTGTGTCAAACAAGGGCAGGGCATGACGTCATCTCTCATTGTATTATAGTTCGAAAGGAGTATAAGTAATAAATGTAAATTCAATAATATAAATATAAGATGCAGTTTTTTTTTGACGATCTGTCATTTTTTTGTGTCCTCTACGACATTTTATTTCGCAGCATTCTTGAATTATTCTACAACAGGGCTTCTCAAACTTTTAGTAGTGGTGATCAAGTGGCTTCAAAAATAGTATGCAATAAAAGTTCCTTATCATTATCCTCATTTGCAAATACAAATCGGTGCCTCGTATAAAAATGATTTTTTTAAAGTAAGCTTCCATTACATTATGTGTATTAAGTATTTTTGAACATAAAACTCGTTGGTGCATAGTGCAGTGGTATGATAAAAAGTTTGGATAATTGTCATATTGCTGTCATAAAGAAATAAACCATTATTGAGAGCTGGAAAAAAAGATGTGTACATATTGTATATTTATTGTTTGTATAATCATCATGACGCATTGACGAAACTATGCTATTCCAACCTTCGTAATATGTATTTTTGTGATAAGTCAAAATATCATATTAACTACATGAGAAAAGGGTAAAATATTAACATATTTTAGTCGCGAATTAACTTTTATTTGTAATGATGTATTTGGCCATACAGAGCGAATATTTTTAATATTTTGTACATAAACTGCTGTTATCAAAAACAATAACACGTGAAAGTTTCTTAGGTTTGGCAGCGAGATATATTTTTTAAACTATAAGATTGTAATATGATAAATATATGTATCGTTGCTGAAACAAGGCTCAAAATATATCAGAGCAAACCAGAACACAGCTTCGTTTCGCGAAATCAGATCTAGTTTCTAAAAAAAGTATTATGGTAGTATTGTATCTCATTTATTATTTTTAAATGCTTTAAATGGTAAATAATATCATATAAAATAAATCAAGCATTTCAAGAACTAGAATGACTCAAACACACATTACATAGTTAAATCAATATTGGAAAGAATATATTTTTTCATAGAAAACTCTTACTGAATAAGAGGTTATCTAATGCTAGAACATCACACTGATTATAAAACAACCGGACCTTCCATGTTAGTCACACAAGTCTCGCATCTCTCGAATAAATCTGTGATGACTAAAATTCGTAATAAATTATTACACTTTTTATATATAATTATAAAGGGCTATAAAGTTAGATAATAAGATGTTTACATTAGACACGTAACTTTGATTTCGACGACCTCATTTTTTGTTGGAATGACTCAAAACATCACATTTGTGGTGAATTACAAAGATCATTATATAACCGCTTCAATTTTCTCAGTCTATTTTTTGTGATTAAGCAGCAAACATTCCAAAGTTGATTGCTTGATATTCGTAAACGTTTCTATTTTTTTCACATATAATTGAACCACGAAAGCAAACTGATAAGCATTTAATATTTACTTTTATTTTTTAAATTGCACTTGAATGTATTGTGCAAATTGGCACACTTTCATTTATGGAATGCTAAGTAGATATATCGCTGCTTTATCTCAAAATATACTATTGTAAATTATATTTGCTTTAAAATTGTGTCCAAATTGATAAGATAAAAGTGAGACACAATACATACTTTCTTTTAGTTTTTTTTTCAAAATAATACTAGTGACATACTTTAATACTAATTGAAAACATATATTTTTTAATAGTTTTCAACATAAACCTAAAATAGCAGATGCTTTTGTTATATATTAAAATATAAAACAATTTAACGTTTTATAAATAGATCTTGATATTGAGAAGCAATTTAATTTTGTATTTTACATAACCGGTAAATAAACTTATATAAAAAATATGTATCTAAAATTTCTACTTCTTCTATCTCAAATTGATTTCTAAGACACAGTAGCCTTTTCGTGGAAAAGTTTCTCTGTATACATTACATTAAGTTTATGTACTTAGATGCTTTTCAACAAGCGGCATATCAAATTACCAGGGCTCTTCTCAACACTGTGTCCAATTGATTTTAACCAAAAGTAGTCAATACAAAACACGTGTATTTATGGAAGTGTTTGGGAACACTTTGGAACGTCTTCATCTGTTTCGAGACGCTCTCGAAACCATTGCTTTAAGATTAACGACTTCATTGTGAATGAAGTTTTTTAAGTAATTATCTACCGAAAACAATCATCTGTCGAATTGTGAAATGCTAGGCAGAAGAATTATTGGTAAACTCTCGATGGTTGTGAAAAAAGTTTGCACACATGGAAATTCTTCAACAATGGTTTTCGATTGTAATTTCGCACTAAAAAACAGTACTATAAAAAATAAAACAATGAGTGAATAAAATACCAAAAAATGTTGTTATGTAATTGTTTTTATAGACGAAACGTAAAACTTGTGACCAAACATTGTAAGTTGAACAAACTATTGAAAATCTTTTTTTATTTCATATAGAAACTATTCTTAAACGAATCAATCAAAGTTTAATTTAATTAAACACACGAATCAGATAAATAATTGACATATCCAATGACAAAGTAAGATCTATTATCCGCTATTGTGATTGATAATGTATTACAATTTATAATACAATACGTTCTATTTCTGACGGTCGTTTGGCTTTCGTTTTTATTCTCAGCTTTCATTTCGTCATCGCTATATAGGATGTTTAATTTCACTTTAGAAAAAAATCGATTCGAGGGTGAGATCATCTAGTTCAAGATTCATACTACTTTTTATTGGTAAATTTTCGCGCTGTGATATATCTCAGTTGAACATCTGGTACAAATGTTAAAAATGCATAACAATCACATTTTCTGAATTAAAATATTCACAGAACAGCTATTTGTGAGAATAAGGAGTAAAGATAGTTTCGCCATTGATAATGTTAAATATATTTAAATTTTTAGAATAATTTTTATTACTTTCTATCGTCTCGATTGATGATAAAATTATCATGTTTACTCCCATTTAATATAACATATTATGAATTGTACATAAACATTACACTAATTAGAGAACATACATACTTCTTTTTTTAAGTACACACAAAACATACAATGTAAAATATTAGACGAAAATACAATTCAAAAAATATAGGAAATTATTGATTTAGTTAATAAATCACTCTCTGAAAGATAAATACCTAAAAAATATGAAATTGCTATGGTGACTTAAGATGACAATTTGGCTGGACCAAATCTGACGATCGAAGTAGAAAGTCAGCTTTTTTCTGGACTTGGTTGGGGTTAACATAAAGTTATGAAGCTGGTCTGGTTCGTACCATATAATTTTGATATTTTATTTTTTTCTTCTTATATACCATGTATTATTTTTGGCTATTGTCGCGTATTGGGGTAAGGTCACGGTAATCCTAATTCAGATGAATTAAATAAATGCTGAAATAGCGTGTTCCATAAGGCGCTGGACTAATACCTAGAGCCGGGAATTTGAATCTCGCAGCAAAATTGAATTTTTATTTTTAAAATAAGCTATTTATAAAATTGAAATGAAATAAATTTAGACTAAAATAATAGTTTATATTTATTAAAAATAATGTCACCTACTTTCAGACTTTGATTTTAATTATTTTTTATTACAAATTTTACCATTATGACTTGACAAGATTTCCCAATTCGTCATGATTGCCATTATAAAAACAATAATTATACTATTCAACAATAAAAAAACGATTATGATGCACACCTAAAATCGATCAGCACCACCCAACATAAATTTTTCAGCTCCTCATAGGTATCACCGAAAACATTATTGTGTTTACTAAGCTCGTTGAAATGCTGTTTGAGCGTTTTCAAGCACTAATGTTTTGGCCGCGGCCGGCGGACAAGAATAAGGGACGCCATTGCGACTCTCAAGGGCACCCTAAACCTGGCATTAAAAATTGCCGAGCATTGACGGTTTGTTGACGCCGCATTTTAGTCTGGTGTCCCAATACTTACAAATACGAGTCAATGGTACTTCCTCTATTGTAACGCTGTCGTATTACAACGGAAGATTCAAGATAAAAAAATATTGCCCGAGAAATGGGAGGATATTAACCATTCTTCAGTCAGTAGCTTCCTCGCTCTCGCGACCATTGATATGTGAATTAGGCAGCATTGGAATTCCGTTTTTATATTTTAGGATTTTTCTATATCTTAAACATGTCATACGTCTAAATATTTACAATAAACATGCAAAAATCATTCGGTGGTATTCGTAGATTATGCTACCTGCTTGTCGTTTTGATTAAATGATATTTTCTGTAAAACGGTCGGATATCTTAATTGGACGCATTCTTTCATTATTTTAACACGTGTCAGGCCAACACTAAATACACGTTTAAAAAGCGTTCAAATCTACCATTCTTTATATTTTTTTCTTGTGGTATGCTAAAATACCGTTATTTTATGCATATGCTTAGGATAAAAATATGCGTTAGTTTTATGGCTTACTTAATAAATCATTTCTTGTCGCATCGTGTACAATTTAGTTTTGTGAATTTATATAGCCACAATCGTATATGAAAAAAATAGAAAAATAGTCATCAAAAAAATACACGAATTTATTATGTGACAACATATTTTATGTAAACAATAATCGATCTTAAAAGAGAAGCATTCTACGGAGAATGATTTACAGTATATAGACGTATAATGGCAATGTTAAGTTGCTTTAGTAATTATTTACTACTTCGTATGCGGGTCGCGATTGTCGTGACTACGTACAGAGCGAAGCAGCTAAAAAATCATCAATAAAAAAATACTAATGATCCAAAAATTTCGAAACAAAAAACAAATAGTTATCGTCGTCTAATGAATAGTTAGATTCCGAATTGCAAAAAAATAGTCAACACAGAAGTTTTTTTTGTGTGAATATATTTTCGAGTATACACAATTATTTCCCGTCCATAAATGGTTTTAGAAGTTACCGCTTCAGGTGGCTTAGGAAGTTAACAAATATTTTGTTTAAATAAAAATGTGACATAATATAACCAGATGTGTGTTATTCAACTTCATTTAAAAAATATCAAATAACTAGGTTAAAGTGGTAAAGTAGATTTCTGCTCTAAATTGTAAATATTTAGAACAACATATATGTACCTATATAAACGAAATGCCAACTTCGCAGTACAAAAAAATTCACCCACGTTCCCCGTTTTTAACCGATAAGCATCGCGAAATTAATATTCTTGTCTACTGCATAAAAATTGCTAAGAAATTTAATGCGATGATAATAAAAAAAGAGAGAAAATTAGATCCTCTTGCAGATGATACTGATATTACTCATGAAGTAGAACGTAAATAATAAATTAAATACAATATAATGTTTGTTAAATGACAAGTTATATAAACCTAATACAAATAAAAACTCAATTAGCCCTTTGCTAGTTTAGTACGTCAGGTAGTTGTTGCGTTAGTGTTTATATGTGCAGTTTGCTGTGAATTTATGTGATACAATAACTTGTTGAAATGTTAAATCGTAAATATTTTCGAAACTTAATTAAATTGCTATTTAAATACAGATAATAAAAAAAAATAATAAAATATTAAATGTCCTACTACAAAGAGAAAATTATTTCGATATAAAAATGCATTTTTTTGACCCAATATGATGATTTTATTAAGCTATGAAGTGGTTAAATTGATCATATAAAATATTTAAAAGAGTAATTAAGGATTTAATACTAATTTAGAAAGAACTGTGCTACTATATTATAATAGAAAATATATCTAGGTTTTTTTTAGTTATATGTAAGTTATGTTTATAGAAATAACAATAATATAAAAATAAATTGATATAAGGAAAATCGTAAGGAAAATTTGCACGAATGTGTGAGTTTTATATTTATAGGTATAACTCACACATTTGTGTGAGTTATACTACTGTGTTTCCAAGAATATTCGCAGAAATAATAAAAAATAACTGGTTTTCCGCGTACAATAAAGAAATACATTCAGGCTTTATTATCTAAATTATAATATCTTTTATTATATTTTATAATTAGCTAATATTAATTTATACAGATTATAATTTGTTATATGAAATGAGTAAACATGAAAAGGAAATGAATGAAATAAAACTTTCCATTTCAAGAATATTAATACATTTTTTAAATCTACAACGAAAGTGATTATACGATAATAACACAATTTACATATCGCGCTTATTATAATAATTAAATTATTATTTACTTTTTTGTTTGCACGTTTTTGGCCATAACACATAACTAGCAAAGGCATGATTAATGATAATATGCAAAATTACACAAAATTAATTTGATTTAAAACACAAGTTACCCCGCAGTGTTAACATCCGACATTGTAACAGTGCTGCCATATAAAAATAGAAATGTGCATAATATAATTTTATCATACAATAAAATTTAATGAATTACTTGAAATAATGACTATGATGTTATTATGTATTATTTACAATTCTAATGAACGCGATTCTATTAAAATTGTGTTTGGTGAAATTTTCAGACAACACAAAATACTCACGGCACATTAAAATATTCAAGTTGGTAACACTAGTTTAACTGCCAATCACACCGTATAAAAAAAGAATTTACGACGGTCCTAAACTATAATAGCACTTAATATTTTAAATAGCGTTTTTAAAACTAGCCCCCGTGGCGTAACCATCCGCCTTTATAATCTAAATCATAAACTGCCATCGAAGCAACGACGCTTTTTGTGTTGCCATATAAAAAAACTGTTTTTCGAAATTTTCCCAATGAGCGCCGTTTAGAGCTTAATCTTTATAGGGGGCAATCGTTATAAATCGTTATTGACAATCGTACAAGGCGGTCAGTTCGTGTCCAAGAAGCGCTTGCATCATTTATAACACGTGTGTCCAGAGAACGAAGAACGCCCTTGTCCGAAATGGAAAGTATTCCGAAATGGAGCTTTTTTATTTCCCGTCATAAGCACTAAAAAAGGGGCTAATGGTTAATGTCTGACAAGCAATTACTTTTTCACTCGACTGCTTATTGCAACGATTTATTTATATTATTTATTGTATATCATATATTTCCCTAAGTTTTGTAGAAGTGGTCATAGACTAATTATTTATGGAATTTCACGTAATAAATGCTAAATATGAAAATGTATTGTTAAATATTATATTTATATTCGAAAAGGAAAGTATTTCGAAATATAGTTTTTACATTTTTTATAGTGTAATAAAATATAACACCGCCGAAAAGTTTGCTATGGTCAAAAAGCCGCCATTTTATCGTTCCATGAAATTTCTAAAGAAAGCGCCAAAAAATGACGCTTCTCTAATGAGTGTTTTATTTTTATATTTTCAGCCTGCATTCCGCGGTAATGGCCGCGAAAATATATAATTTTGCATAGATGTAACAAACTGGTTTCGTTCGCACTCGTATTTTTGTTTAAGCTAAAAATATAAATATTTTATTATGCGAAATTAAAAAGTAAACGTGACTTTTTTTATAACGATGCGAAATTAAAACATAACCGAAAACGATCCTTCCGATTTTTGTTGTCGCTATAAATAATTTACATGTATTTTTAATGAATGAATATTGATGCGAAAATTATGGTAAAAATAATCTATAATGTAATATTTTATAAGATGCGTTGTCACTTTCGTTGGTTTTCAAGAATAAATTATAATGCTTATATATTATATCAGTACAACCATTTGAAAAAAAAACCTATTGAATTTATAAAGAAATTATATATATTTTAATTAATAGCTTGTTCTAGAAAATAGCCAATTGAGTGGGTCTTTTTTTTATTTATACTACCGCTGAAACATGTGAGTAAGCATTATAATTAATCATACTATTCAGCTCCTAGTGAAAGTAAAAAAATGATATAAACACAAATAAAACGATGAAAAGTAAAATAAGGTTTCTTAGATTGTATTTTAAACGAGTAGTACAAAGTGTTGCCATAATTCAATTCATCCCACATTTAATTAAAATCTATCAATAATATGTAGGCTCAAATTTATTTCTTAAACCTCAGATGACTCAATGTTTTATTTTTTATTTCGTAATAATTTAATTTAAAAAATATTTTACATTTAAATTATAACCACTATTTAAATGATTCTCTTATGGTCATGGTCATTTATTTGAAAGTTATGAACAAAATTTTTGTAGGTGTTTCGATGTAACGAGTTTTTATGTACCTATAATAAATTTTACGCCAAAGTTGATAGAGCAAAACTGACATTTTTTCACAACCCGGCCCCAATCGTAATTAATTCCTCAGTGCTAACAATAGATTATGCAAAAGCATATAAAACGTTTGACTAATAGTTTATTCTTGCGGGGGAATATCGCACGAAAACAATGGATGTTACTGGACCGTTTGCACAAATTTGAATTTCATATGCTATTGTTGTTTAGTGAAAATAGAATGAAGATATATCCAAACGAAATATATGACTTAGATGAAGATGTGTCAAAAATTATATATTATTTCTATTATTTTAAACGTTTACTAGTAGGTAATAATATAGATAATGTTTAATACGGGGCTAAATTACTAATACGGATGCGGGTTGGAAAGTTCTTTCGTTCAGCGTTACCATGCGTAATGTGTTCTACGTTAAAATATTGACGTAATTTTAATGGAATTTCGTAAAACATGAATGGATCATTTACTCGTACATGTGCAAGGTGAGAGAAAGGTGGGTTCGTACGAGCACAGTGTGTTCCAAAAGAATTTGTAACTTTTATTTTGAATTTTACCGAAAGTAATAACAACAACATAAAAAATAAACGTTTGTATTTTTTTGATAAATAAAAAGTTTCATAAATAAACGGAAAGAATGAAAGTAGTAACATATATTTTTTAATTTGAGTAAATTATCTTGTTTGAGGTGAAAACATTAGGTAAACTAAAATATTTTAAGATTTTCTAATAAAAAAATCTACGATTAATATAAATATTATAGTTGCTTTTAAAAAATATTATAAAAGAGTAATTAAAATCATGATTTTATCACATGTTGGTAAAATAAATATGATTTCTAACTAAAAAAAAGCTTAAGTTTTTAAAACAATCCATCTGTTTATTTACTATTGTATTAACATGACAATGAATATTTTATACATTTTAAATTAAAAATTATATTAATTGATTACGCAATAAAAGCATTCAAACGCTGGAATCGTCGATCGTTACAAAACGATTGAATTGTTGCACTGCATTCATAAACACCTTGTGCCACAAGAAGAGAATGACGCTTCTTGGATAAAACACACGTGACTCGGAAGTTCAGCTTCATTCTTCGTTCAACAGTTCCGTCGCGTGGATCGTCATTGTCAAGAGCTTCGCACTTAGGGTCAGACACACCACCCGCTACACCACACGACATCGACAGAAAAAGCAACCCCTAAACTTTTATACTAACCCCAACTTTTATCTTTATTTTTAATAAAATTAGATTCAATCAATACAGCTATTGTCATAAATATTAAATTAAACTTATTTATTTAACATTTAATAACAATAATATTTATATTAAAATTATTTAAATAATAATTGAGTGTTTTAATTTTTACATAAATATATACATATATATATAAAAAATAAACTAAAAGTGTAAATTAGTGATGTTTGATTACAGTGGTCTAACAGTAACATATTGTGAAGTGAACTATTTATTTTCGACAAACAAGTGGAACTACGAAGATTAAATCTATTCTTTTAACAGATAGGTGAGCCATTTTTTTATTGATTAAGACCAAATGTGTCAGATGAATGAACGACGCGAATGACGAAGGCGGAAATAACGCTACTTTTTGTGGCCATATACCGTTTTCGTTTTCGATATTGTAATAATGTTTTTTTTGTTCATCGAGGTCGGCAAAATTGTCGGCTAGACGCTTTTTTTATAAAAATCGATTTGTAAAAAATGCTTAAAAATCTCATGGTTAAGGTCGTATATTGTTATTGTTTTTTTAATAATACTTTCCTTGTATAAAAATATATAACAACACATTTATCACGCATGAACTTTATTACAAGTGAAATTTGTGATATTTATTACTTGTAATAGTATTTTTAAGTGTCAATATATAATCAACATTTTATATATTAATGACATTCCATTTTGTGTCATTTATTGGTAATGTGGCGAAATTATATTTTTAAGAAATTGAAAAAATCTTACTGCGCGGTTTAATTCATTTTTTTTATAAAGGCTTGCCTTTCTAAATTGATTTAGAATATCTCTGAATATGTGCCAAATAATCAGTTAGGGTGATTACGCTTGCTCTTATATTGGCTTTTATGACTGAAAATTTAACCACTAAACCACTGGTCTAAATGATGGACTTAAAATTTAGAGCATTAGCATTAGGCGTATTTGACGCTTGTTAGTGTTATATATGCAATTACCGTATTTTTATTTAAAAAATGTTTCTATATTAAAAAAAATAAGTTACGATTATTGTGAATCGTCATTTTGACGTAGGTACATTTTTTCTTTGATCCTTAATTTATTTGAAGCAATAAGTTTGTATGTAACATGAATATATTTTTTTATGCATAAATATAATATAATTTATTTATTCGTGCGAGCACAAATTTTCTCTTTCACATGATATATGGAAATTTGTGATTTTTATCACATTTGTTAACGCGTAAAAATGCAAATTTTTACAATGAGAATAACTATAACAATATAATATAACATGAGATGTTATCTGACGTCGATTTATACAAATTGTACAGGTTGGCTGTGAATTTAAGATATTCAGATTATCATAATTTACTATGAGTAAACCACTCTTATTATTCCACGTACACCATTGCGTGAAATGTGTCATAAATCCACGCTTTAAAATGTTTGTTTGTAATTTTTGCATAATAAAAATTTAAGATTCTGGACGCTTCGCCTCTTCGATGAAAGAGAAATTGCAAATATGCAAAGCGTGCGAACAATCGCAGCTTCCTAGCGAACAGGACTTCCGGAAGTCCGCTTTTGCGTTGGTAACCGTAACCCAGATCGTTCTCTCGACTTTATTATGATAACTTCGGCTGTCATATTTAGCAAGAACGAGTCCACAATAATTATTATTGATTGAGTAAAAGTTTGCCAAATGAACTCGCGGCCGGGCAGAGAGAAAGAGGGGCTAGTAGAGAGTGATGATGATTTAGTCAACGAAACAGGTTTTGTGGCACACTGACCTCCTACATATGTGTATGTGACACTATAGAGACATATATTTTGTCAAATGTATTATTATACTCATTACATAGGTAATTAAAGGTAATTAGTATTTAAAATACATATATTTATATTTTATTGTCAATGATTGCAAATCGTTAAATACAGCTTAAAAATTATCACATATCCAAAATCGATAAGAATATTGTTATTTATTTTATCAATTAAAATTAATAATATGTAAGTGCAGGGCCACGCCTAGGAGATTAGCCGTCCGTGTGCTACGATGCAAATATTCAAAAATCGGGAAGTATCAGTAATTTTGTTGCTTTAGTAATTGTCGATATTTCTTCAGATTTTTTAAATTTCAAAAAGACAATAATAATAGCTTATAAATCTTAAACTTAATTTTTTGAAGTCTTGAAAATAATGATTGTGGAAAATGTTCCTAAGAATAATAAAAAACTTTATTTCAAACATGTATTTTCGATTGTGAATTATTTTTTAGAATGTAATATGAATTAACAGCCCTTATCTATGTCTTTTTTATCTTGCGAATTTAACAAAAGTCGACGAGCTCTATTCATTAAAACGACGATTTGTTTTGGTTCATGAAGAGTATACAATATACATGAAGAGATCCAACTGCTCGTATAATGCCCTTTTATTTCTTAGACAAATAATAATACTAACTAAAACGCATAGTTTTTCAAGGAACAAAACAAATTTATAATTTTAGGAAATTATAAAAAAGGAGCGGCCGACCCCAAAATCAGCCCTGTGTAAATCCAAAACTGTGTTTAGTGTATAAATACATATATTTAAGCACCCCTCTTGATATAAACATTATTTATTTTTTCATCCATTTATTTATT
The DNA here is from genome assembly GCF_051122295.1 of Plectrocnemia conspersa. Taxonomy (NCBI): domain Eukaryota; kingdom Metazoa; phylum Arthropoda; class Insecta; order Trichoptera; family Polycentropodidae; genus Plectrocnemia; species Plectrocnemia conspersa. Next base: position 23,257,927 of record NW_028277175.1, read on the forward strand.
TTTTAACATAATCATCAAATAACTAATTGCATTTTTTGACCATAAGAACGAGTTTCTTGTTTCCAATAATATTTAGATATTTTTTGACACCCAACGCACGCAGAGTTAGTTAACTGTTTCAAAAAGATCAGTTTCAGACACTTCTCCAAAAAGTTAGTCGCTCTTTTTTTATTTGGGCCGCCCTACTAATAAACGATTAACAAATAACAGTTCTGGACACTTGATTTTTTTTATTCATAATGTAATTGTCATAAACATATTCAAGATGGAGTTGAATTAAATAGCAGTTTCTCCTTATTAATGAACAAACCTTACACTTATCAGGATAATAAATTGACAAGGCTATTTTGAACACACGTATATTGCTATCATTGAGATAGAACATATTTTTTATCATTTTCCCTATTTTTTATAACTCCAATTTATCTATTTAATTTATTTATTACTAAAACCGTAATTAAATACAATATGGTAGAACGTACAAAGAAGCACATTTGGTTATAATATTTGGCCTAAATTGAAAATGTAATTAGATTTGGATTTATTTATCTGTATTGAAACTATTATTATAGTTTCTATTATGCAAACAATATAACATCCATTGAAAAATAAAAACAAAAAGAAAATATATAATAAAAAAACAATTGTGCAACATTGCCGTAATATATTATTCGCTCCACTTCGCCCACTACGCGTCTTTTGATTTTGCTCAAATAGAAGAGTAAAACATATTTGTCAAGGTCGCTTTTTGTCGTGTTCAGACCGCTTAGAAAAATAAATATCGTACAAATAAATAGAATCGGGCCGAGAATTAATTTCGCGGCGCCCGTTCTCGTTGCCGTAATTAAGAATTATAAAAAAAGTACAGTACTCCACGCGTCGTGATCCACTTTCTCCAAAATATGAAATGCCGTTTTTTGCGCACATAACCAAATTATTTAAATTAGTAGATTCGCGAACGTCACACTCGTCGAACGGCAAATTCAATTTTTGACATTTATGGTAATAAGGCGCGTTTTTCCGGCCATGATCTTATCACTGATTATGAAATCGAAAGGTTACGGCAAAAAATAAAATATGCAATTAATAAAACAAACATTGGTAATATTATAATGAAATATATAAACATATTACAAATACAGACTGTTTTTATAATAGAACTACAAATATTACATACTAGAAAGGGGGATTTTATGGAGCTTTATATTCAAGTCAAAAGATTCATTAATTGTTAACTGTGACAATAGGACAGGTAAAAAACGAGAATAATTTGTATATATTTTTATTTAGGGATATCTCTTGTACAAGATTAAAATTATTTATTAAAATACTTAATTATTTATCATATTAACAAAATAATTGATGCAATTAGAGTATGTCAAAATAATATTATTATGTACACAAATTAAGCCTTTCCTATGAATAATATGTGTTTTACTTTTTTTTTTAGTAAAGCGTATATTTTTTAAGTTTAATCAGTCCATTAAATTAGTTACATTATTAAGTGCCAATTAAGTGAATTTTAATAGAAATATTACCTTTTATAGGTCATTCACCGCTACTTTGTAAAAATCAGTCCTAGTTTTTCAATCTATATATATATATATTATTTTATTATATGTGTATATATATATATTTTTACAGTGTTATCAGGCCTTTCTGATCGAATCTGTAGATTAGGGTATAATTACAATATTCAAAATATTTCACTTTAAATAAGTTTTTTAATATGTTCTAAATAGACTAAAAAATATGATAAACTTACAAACATTGACATATGGAAAAAATACTATAATACAATATAATGAACTGTGTAAAATACCTATATGTGTGTTTATCTTAATTAAAAACAAAATATTGGAAAACATGAAATCTTTTGAATTCTGATTCTTCTGAATTCCGATATAATCGATTAGCATTAGTTCAAAAGGTTTATAAGATTTAACAATTAAATATGTTGCCGAAATCACAATTGACGAAATTCTTTGTGAAGAGCAAACAACAAAGATTATTTCAGAGTTTGAAGATGATTCAATATTAGTTTAGAGAAGTTTAATATACTTAGAAGACAATAAACTAGCTAATAAACTTCAATATATCTAGAAAAATATAATATATCTAGAATTTGCAAATAAAGTCAATAAAACACGGATCGGAATTAGTGATTATTATATAATTTTAATTTCAATCGATCATCATGGATTGTGTTTTCCTAAATTTTCATATTCTTACGGATGAATATCGTGTTGAATAATTACAAAAAAGACCAAGCCATGCATAATGTCATATATTAATTATTAGCTGTAATAATTGTTTATAATCAATAAAAGAGAAGGCACAAAGTCAAACGACTTCAGTTTGGTGTTTCACTACTCACCTAGTATTTGTTTTACAGTAATGCATGTCATATTGCAACGCAAAATTTACAATAATAAATAAATATTAATTATCACCGTAATAATAATATAATAAATATTAATAACAATAATAAATAAATAGTAATAATCACCGTATTTAAAGACAAAAAGTAGTTACTTTAAAAGTATTCTATAACAGTTTTTTATTGATTTTACTAGTTTGTAGATATTTTATCTTTAAAGTTTTGAGATTATTGACGTTTACTATTCAAACACTACAGTAAAGCGTAGTTTATAACTAGAGTTAACCCTTTGTTTGCCGAAATCTTATTAATCAACAATTTCTATTTCGGCGAAATTTTCGGCTTCGATCTCATAAATAAAGAAAACATCAATTGAACTGTCAGGAGAAAATAACATTTTTAATATTTAACACATAGAATATAGTTAGATAATAGTCCTAAAAGAATCTGCAATAAAAGTGTCAATATCATATATTTTAACTTATTTTTTTACGTCTTTATGAACATTCATTATTTTTTATGTCTTTATGAACAATGATACTTTATAGTTGAAGGGTATTACACTCATAGTATTACAACATATTGGTTGTGTACGTACAATATATGAGTTTTTGAACATCGAACATTATAAATCTATTTCTACAGGTCTAACCTGAGACATAGGATATTTTATAACGTAATACGAGTAGATATGTCAAACTCAATTTATTTAATTGCGACTTTCCAGTTAGTTTTCATCATTTATGAGTACGAGAATAGTCGCATCAATTGCACTTTGAATTCTGGCGTCGATTTCTTTACTTTCCTTATTGTCGCCTTCGAGAGAAACTCAACCATTTTGACTCTAAGCACCTTTCAATCTTACGTGAATCTTCACCGACATTTGTTGAAGATGAGAAATCTTGAAAACATGCTTAAGCCATTTCGCATTGAAGTGTTTTAATAATTGTATTTATAAAAAAAAGTATGTTAATCAATTAGACTTCTTCGTTGAAGAATACTTCTTCTAGTATTTGATGACTTAAAAGACTTAGATGATTCTTATTACATATCAACATATTTAAATAACACACATAAGATGGCACATAGCCATAAACGACCTTGACCTCGTTATTGTGTATTTTTTGTTAAAGCCTCACATGATCGTGCCACACGAGTGCTCAATACAAATTTCGAGTTAGCATCACACTATGCTAATAGCGCTTTTACTGGTTTAATACCGATTGTACCACTTACCGTGTTACTCTTGAAAGATCCAAATCTGAAAAATTGGTGATGCGTCCCAATATCGATACCGTTGTTAGGTAATTTGAGTGGGTTTTGGAGACAGGTGGGTTTTTTGGAACAGGTACGGGCGTGTCATGAATTTATTGGAGAAGTGTTTCGAGTGGATCTGACGTGTTCAGAAGAGAAATTACAAATATTTGTCCAACGACGGAGAGTACAATGCAGCGGTCGGAGAAAGGTCGCCCGGGGCCGTCACGAGTCTTTGACATGGCACAGACCCAGACCTTGAATCACAATTTTATATACATACCTAAAATATGCATTTCTTTAGGAAAATGAATAAAAACGCTGTGTTTCAAATATAGCCGATCGTCGATATCCCTTAGATTGTATTTACTTATTCTAGCTTAAAGCTAACTATTGTATTATCTAAAATATCCTTATTATATATTATATAATATTATACAATAGTTTGAGTGTCTGCAGTCGTATAAGTGATTTAGATTTTCTAAGCTCTCAGTAATTGGTTATATATGTTTAAATATTTGTACAAAATCTTTCTGGTTGTAACATTATTTATATTTTCAATTCTAATATTTGATACAACTCTAGTATAAATACACACATCACAATATCTAAATCAATAATCCTTTAAAAAAACATACATTCAATTTAACTCTTATACCCGCACTTCACTCTCCGAAAGTTGTCCTAGTGGAAGTTCGACCGAAGTCGGTCAAGGTCGCAGTTTTTCGAAGAGCGTTCGCACAGCCGGGAATTTCATACGCGTGCACGCTTCTCAACCTCGCGTATTATAACTACGTGCGTGTTTTAAACACAAAAAAAATTAAAGCCAAATGGAGAAAAAGGAGATGGTGGATGATTGCAATGCACCGGAATAGATCAATGTTAGTAAATAAGACATTTTATGTTGAATCGAGGCTTCACTGTCACTAATAAATAATAAACAGGAAACGTTCAAGTGTGCAACTAATGAATAATTTCTATTATTTTTTAAGGAAAAGTATGGAAAGTCAATTTGCTGAATTGAGATTTTATATACAATATATAGCTTAGGTCTTTCTCTTTATGATACATGCAAAATTGACTGCGGATTTTTGCGGTTTTTAACACATTGCATACCTTAAAAATGTATTATTCTTAAAAATGGGACGGGGCTTAGTCGCGAAAGTTACGACCTAAAAATTTGTTCAGAATCACCAAATATACACATATTTAAAAAAAAAACGATACCGGGTATGATAAAATGCTAGTCAAATACTTTTTCTTAATATAAAACAGCAAATTTGTGACATATACAATTTTTTTTTTTTACGCTACGCGGCTAAATTTTTTTATTACGCTACGCACGGCCGTTAAACACGGAATTCCTCTTCCTCGGGCCTACAATTAAAGAAATGTTAACGTCAAATTTAAAATACAGTTTTGTAATGATTGTAATTTTTTAATAATATGGTTACCGTGGTAAAATCAGTAAACGTCAAATTGTGGATCGCGTACTAATGAAATAAAATAAAAATTTGTTTGGAATGACTAAATATATACATATTTAAAAAAACGATACCGAGTATGGTAAAATGCTAGTCAAATACTTTTTCTTAATAAAAAACAGCAAATTTGTGAGATATACAATTTTTTTTTTACCCTACGCGGCGAAATTCGCACGACCGTTCAACACGGAATTCCTATTCCTCGGGCCTACAATTAATAAAGTGAAGTGGAAGCTTTAAGCTTCCACTTCACTCTCCGAAAGTAGGCGACAGTTGGCCAAGGACGGGAAATATAATGTGAAAATTCGGGCTTACTTCGGTCGAGCTCGGTTGTCCCCGCGCTAAAATCTCTCGCAAGTTCTCCGAGGTCACCGCGAACGGGAGGTAAAATGGGGGTAATTTGGGTCGAGGCGGCCGACTTCGTCGCCTCCGAAAATTCCCTCGCTTTCCGAAAGTCATACCCGAAAACGCTTCGAGCGCGAGCGGCGAGATACTTTCCCTTTCGCTCTCTCGCGTGACGAGAGAGAGAGATAGAGATGGTTTATCGCAAACTGAGATAGAACGATTCAATTTTAATATAGGCGTCTTCACGATCGCGCCACTGTTTGGTATTTTTGCCCGATCTGGACGGCCAAAATTATTTCTCCACTTTAGTTGATTCCATAAGTGCTCTTAGTCAAATATATAATATTATAAGTGCTAAAAAATACAATTATTTAAAGTATTTCTTTAATTGTAGGCCCGAGGAATAGGAATTCCGTGTTGAACGGTCGTGCGAATTTCGCCGCGTAGGGTAAAAAAAAAATTGTATATCTCACAAATTTGCTGTTTTTTATTAAGAAAAAGTATTTGACTAGCATTTTACCATACTCGGTATCGTTTTTTTAAATATGTATATATTTAGTCATTCCAAACAAATTTTTATTTTATTTCATTAGTACGCGATCCACAATTTGACGTTTACTGATTTTACCACGGTAACCATATTATTAAAAAATTACAATCATTACAAAACTGTATTTTAAATTTGACGTTAACATTTCTTTAATTGTAGGCCCGAGGAAGAGGAATTCCGTGTTTAACGGCCGTGCGTAGCGTAATAAAAAAATTTAGCCGCGTAGCGTAAAAAAAAAAAATTGTATATGTCACAAATTTGCTGTTTTATATTAAGAAAAAGTATTTGACTAGCATTTTATCATACCCGGTATCGTTTTTTTTTTTAAATATGTGTATATTTGGTGATTCTGAACAAATTTTTAGGTCGTAACTTTCGCGACTAAGCCCCGTCCCATTTTTAAGAATAATACATTTTTAAGGTATGCAATGTGTTAAAAACCGCAAAAATCCGCAGTCAATTTTGCATGTATCATAAAGAGAAAGACCTAAGCTATATATTGTATATAAAATCTCAATTCAGCAAATTGACTTTCCATACTTTTCCTTAAAAAATAATAGAAATTATTCATTAGTTGCACACTTGAACGTTTCCTGTTTATTATTTATTAGTGACAGTGAAGCCTCGATTCAACATAAAATGTCTTATTTACTAACATTGATCTATTCCGGTGCATTGCAATCATCCACCATCTCCTTTTTCTCCATTTGGCTTTAATTTTTTTTGTGTTTAAAACACGCACGTAGTTATAATACGCGAGGTTGAGAAGCGTGCACGCGTATGAAATTCCCGGCTGTGCGAACGCTGTTCGAAAAACTGCGACCTTGACCGACTTCGGTCGAACTTCCACTAGGACAACTTTCGGAGAGTGAAGTGCGGGTATTACATTCTTAAATACAATCAATTTACTCTCTAATCATCGCCGCAATATTGCAATATTTGTAAACTGTTCAGGTTTTATTTTATTAAAGCACATTTTCTTATTGTATTCTAAAGTTCATTTTGGTGATTATTTTATACAGAATGGTGAAACATTTGTGAAAATTAAATATGGATTTTAATCTCTCCTAAAAGCGAGTGAAAGTGATTTTAACAAATAAATATTGATATTATTTTTTTTACTAATATATTACCAAATTTTAAGTTTTCTTGATCATAAATATATGTTTTATATATTATATTAAGTATATGACCATTGAATTTGAATTATTCTGACAGATAATATATTGATATTATCATATTATTTCTATAAAATAATTTCGCATGGCAACAACGTATAGACACATTTTACAAATTATTGAAGTGTAATTAATATTTACCTGTGTTGCTTATTATTAAGTGATTGTCATTAATACACATGAATTGTATTAAATATTCAGTATAAAAAACGGAGCGATGTATGCAATTCGGCCCATATTGGTCTCTATCCCAAACATTATTTAAAAAAATTAGAATATTAGAATACATTATTGGGTAGCAATATCACTTCTTATCTGAATGGATTTAAAAGTAAAATGAACTATAGGTTTTTTTATTGTTGCTTTATTAGGTGTAGAATATGTAATATAACATTTATTAAAAATATAGAATATTCTCTTATTGTCATAAAATAAATAATTAAAAATATGTTACTTTATTTTATAAATTTATTCCAAAGGATGATAAGATATAGGTATAAGACTTTATATATTATAATAACTTATTAGAATATCTAATTTATTATAAACTATGGTAGTATAAATATACACAAATATTTTTAACTCGATTCATACAAATATATTTTGACCGTAAAATAGTACAATGATCGATTTCGCGATAAATCTTAACGCACTGATATAATAATTGTTATATACATACATATATAACAAATTCGCTTCTTTACGCTATTTATACAATCAAAGAATTATAAAGATGATGCAAATAATATCTAAAAATTGATAATTTTACCATATAACATCAAATTCAACCATCACTAATTGCGTGATTAAAAGATAAAAATACATTTCCTCAGATTATCTCCGATAATTGCTACTTACGTTAAATTGCATCAGTCTTGAACCGACAAAAGAAAACCGATCGTTTTCCAGCAATTTCCGACTCAATTCGACACTGATATTTTTTATAGTAAAGACTGCAGATTTACGACCACAAGCATCCCAATTATAGAGCGGCCCGTCCGGCAATAAATATTTCATTAACAATCACTCTCTCCTTTGTTGGTATTGACCTCCATCCCACACGCCGCATTTTTTCGTCTTAATTTCAATATCACGTGCCATAATATCGTTATTAATTACGTTTTCTATCAATTATTCGGTCGAAATGGATCTTGTAGGGTTTGAGCTGTGTTTTCTCGTTCATGGATCCTAGTCACGACTGTGTCAGGAGGTTCTGTATGGAAAGTTGGTATAGTTAAGGCTCATGAACGACACTCGATCCGTTCGATAAAATGCAAGAACGTAAAAAACTATCGAGCACACTATCTCGAGAGGAATCTCTAAGGTCAGCCGAGACTGGTAATGTGGGACACATCTAGATGCGATCTGTATGTATAGAGCGATATAACAATAATGCACTGTCAGACTGTAAACGGCGCTGAGAGATAAATTGTGTCGTTTAATGTGTTAAATGATTCTAAAAAGATTTTTTTAATGTTAATTGATGCATACCAAAAGAGTACCAAGACTTTCTTAATGTCATAGCACAATTGAATATATAAATTCTTTATACCAAGAAATTATTGTTAATGTATGAGGGAAAGTGTGCGAGCAACGTAGGATATTATTTATATTACTTAGTAACATAAATGATATCCTACGGTGAGTATAATTGTAGGTTTTAACGCGTAGAAATGGAATAATTGACTTTTAAATATTCAGAATATAATGCATTCAATAAATATCATTAAAAATAAAAGTTTCATTGAACCGCAATTATCGAGAATGGGTCAGCTCACGCCTTCGAGTGGTCCTGCAATTTTATATCAAATTAAAAACACGTGTTTCACCAACGTGAGAAACCACTCTTGAACTTGACTTTGGAACCTTTCACTTTTCTCCATTTTGGTCCAGATAAAAAAAGCATGAAAAAATGTGTATACATTTATAAGTTACGAGCCTTTCGTTTTTCCGACGTTGAATTTATTACAAATTTAATCGACTCCAATGTCGGAATTTATAAAAGAGGAGTATTAAAAATGTGGGCCGATACAATTAAGATTATGGCCAAATCCGCCGTACACATACATCAATGCACAGATGCGGATGCGATTGTAATTATATATTTAATCGAATAAAATCATTTTGCATCATTACCTACGAAGTAAATCAAAACGTATTCGATTAGTTGCTATTAATGTGTCAATATAAATTATTCTTAATAAAAAAAACATAATTAAGGAATAGAATAACAGGAAGCAAACGTCAAATTCAAAGCTCTTTGACATTTGAACGCCGCCGGCTCCGTACAATGTTGCTACTGTGAAAAACTTCAACCGAGTAATTTCTCCCCTTTGAATCGAATTATTTTTAATTGAATAATTAGCTTTAAAAACGAGACAGCTATGCAAAGCGGCGTGTGAATCATATCGTCGGTAAAGTGTGCCGTAAACCAGGGCGCTATCGAACACGTCCGGATTTGTATTTATGTGATTTTTAAAATAATGAAAAAAGCAAACGCTCATTTCGAGTACACACGATGCGCTAAAAATCAAGTGTGATTAAGTAATGGAGGCCAATAGACCGTGCCATGTGAATGGGTGAAAATGACAGTGGAAAATGTGGCACGGCCGCATGAGAACACACGGAAGCAACCAAGTACGAGGGAATCGTCACATGTGATCTCGTGCAGGTAGATCACTTGCCGGATATTAATTGTTCTTAGGTATAATTAATATTTGACAACACTTTAAGGCAACTAACAAATATATAGATAAAAAATCGTCGGCAAACCTGGTAAAAAACATTTTAGACCTCAATAAATCCATTGTATTACAATTTAAATACACGGTCGTTCATTTAAAATAAACGTGAGAATACTCAGTGTAATTAAACGATTCCAAAGAAAATATGATCCTAAGTACATCTACAGACGACAATGACCCAAGAAGCGTGAGAAAGCATTACATATATTATACTTATCTGATAATTCCACCTTCTAACTAAAATTGCGCTTACGCAGTCTTATGTCATTCGGTTCTCACGCATGTACATACATATGTAACATTTTCATTTGTTCGTCGTATTAAGAAATTGCTTGTTTTTTATTTCAGACTCAGATCAAAACACTTCGGAAGCGGACCTTCATGTGACCAATCACAATTACGCATCAAAGAGACGGCGTCATGATAGTAAGAAATGTAAGTATAAAAAGTAGCGACGGGAAAGCGCACGAGTGTGTTTAAGTGACTCATCGATATTTTTTTAACTCCCCCTTTCTTTTCTTATTCTTATGATGCTTTTCAGTTCCTTTTGTTCTTCCGCTTCTCGTCGTGTCACTGCGCTTTGTCGTTATATAAAAGTTAGAAACTTCTGCGATTGTCTTAGAGAATTTTAAATAAGATGCGTCTGATAAAGCAAACAAAAAGACACGTCACTTTCTAACGTCAACAAAAGGGGAAATTAAATACGTGCGTGAATACATCATACAGTCATGTGTTGCGCCTAATGCTTAAATATTCTTTTGCTAGTAATATTTTAAATAATAGAAAGACATTTATTTTAAAACAAAAACCAGAAATCTCTTCTTTGCGGAACTACATATTGATAAAAACATTAGGACTTTTTAATAGTCTTATGATCAATTATCTGTCAAATGAATAAAAAAAAACTTCCATTTTTAAATTTTTTATTTATGTGTAAAAATGTAATTTGTTAATGTTCAGACTTAATACATTTATACTACACAATAGATATTTCGTTCTTTAATTAAATTTTATTATACAGAAAAAATACTATTTTTTTGAGAACAGAGTTGCCAGCCACAAAAAAACTCAAGACAAGTTGTTTAGACTGGCCTATTTAATCAGTATTGTGTTATTAAAACAAAGACGCATGGCAACACTAGTGTGTTGTAAATTGAAACAGCAGTACTTATTTTCTATATTTTATATGAAAATTGAAACACGTCATAGAAGTGAAATAGCTGAAAATAAATGAAATAACGTTGGGTATGGACGGCTTATCGTATAGTCACATTAACATTCATAGTCAGTGGAGCTCTGTATCTTTTGCCAATATTCATAAGTAAGAAACTACACCCCTATAATTTACCTCGCAAGTCAATACGTATATACAATTGATATGATCGTTATTGATCCTTTTTATATTTATATAACAAAAATTAAAATATTTGGTATAATTTATATGAAAATATGGTGAAAATTATTAGTTAAAAAATATATTTAATTATATTTATTTTTATATATTGTAAAAGCCTTGGAGTAAAATTATACTTATGGTGAAAAATACTTTTTTAATTAAAAAACCGTTTTTCTTTAATAAGTGAATGATTAACTATTTTAGAACATATGAATAAAAGATTTTATTATCAGAGTTATACATAAAATTAAATATAAACCATTAAACAAATAAATTCTAAAATCCAGACGTGGTGAGTATCGGAAAAACAATGATATATATGAAAATTTTATTACGGACTTATTTAATAAAAGCAGACCAATACAATGCTGTTGTTAATTGCTGCCTACTAACTTGTGATTTCTGAATAGGGTATAGTTTTACTTAACTTTGAAAATTTTTTAATTTCTCTAGAAGCTGTCTTGAAACAATCAATCGTTTTTTGCGTCATATTAAAAAGCTTTAAATTCTACAATCAAATTATTGTTAAATTTAAAAAATTGTTTTTAGCTATAATTTATTTTTTCGGAGTCACGACTGAGAGTTCTGACCGTGATCTTAATTTTTAACCGTAGCGAATGTAAACGAGTCGCATTGTATTCCGCATTTTAAGAATATTCGTAAAAGAAAAGGCAGCGTGCAGTTCTCAATATGGGAACTTTTGTATTCAGTACCAAGTTCGGACTTTCACTCCGTTTCAGATGTAAATAAATTGTCCTTGTTTGTGTGCCGGAGATGCGTGCTTCTCTAAATTCGTAGACAGCAATCTCTCGAGTTTGCACGTCTCATACGCTTGCTAATTTTTATAGATGGGACACCCCAAATTCAGATGGAGCATAGCTTTCGGATTAGTTTTGTTGCTGTCTACAGTCAGCGCTGTAGTTAATTCCGGTTCTTCCGACCAGGACGGACCTCCAGGACTAATCGAGATACAAAACGCAGAGGATTTAGTCGCAGAGGCGTCAGGTTTCCGTTTTTAACAATGTTTCATTAACAATGTTTTACTATAATCTATCTAATATCTTATGTTATGTAATCTAGTTGAAACGCAAAAACGAGAGATTCCAGTAGGCGGATTATCGAACTCGTACGGAGAACCAATTCCTGCCGATTCTTATGGACCTCCTCAAGAAGACCACTCAGCGCATATAATAGCGCCTCAACCAATACCAATATCTGATTCATACGGACCTCCATCTAAACCAGATTTAGGTAACACTCACATATAATATGTCTCTATTAAACTGTATACAAATATTAAACTTTTTTGTCACAAGGATAAAAAATAAATCTATTTACATATAATATATATAATACACAAAAATAAGCGATGATTTAATGCTGTATCATTAGCATTCCCTATAGGTTCCCGTTTTATACAAAATAGTCAAAAACATTTACATTTTTATGATTGTTTATGATATATAACTAACATCATAACTAAGGGTCTTTTAAAATTGAATAGTGCTAAGTACTTTTTTATAAAAGTTATCATTTATTTACCTAGTAAGGTATTTAGAATAAATATATATTAATATTTATAATTCTCAAGTCAATATTCTAAAAAGTCTATCTAAGACCAATTTATGCAAAGAAATGTATGAAAGTTTCTACTGCATTTTTTAACAAAGTAAATTAATTGATTCTTTATATGATATTTAGAGAAAATATATTAACATTTTTATTTTAAATACCAAAAGGTATTAATCAAATATACAAAAACAATTTGTATTCTCTGTTGAGTTTCTTCCCATCTGTGAAATTTATAGAAAATATATATTATATATAAGAACCAAAAGTAATAAATTATGGTTAATCGGTAAAATATACTTATACTACTTAAATCGGTAGTAATTAATTCCCTTTTAGTCTAATTTAATGAAAGTATTGCAGAAGTTTGGTAAAAGTTTAGTTTATCATAATTAACTATGCGAACCTAAGAGAAGAATAACACTGGTCCAGTGGCGTAGCTATGGTGGGGCGGATGGGGCGGGCCGCCCCGGGTGGCACTTGCTTGGGGCATATTCGCGATGGAGTCGTCTAGTGTGGTTCTTAACCCTGAATGCACTAAATCACATATAAATCCACGAATAACAAGATCTTAATAATAACCAATTTATTATTTTAAGCAATTCTGATTTTATTATTTTGCAAAAAATGTATGGGGGGGGGGGCAATTTTAAGAATCGCCCTGGGCGGCACATACCCTAGCTACGCCACTGCACTGGTCTTGGCTTTATTGCAAATCTGCGAAATAATTCGAAATTAAACTGGATATTAATTTTCTATGTATAAATAATCGATCACATCTGTAGCAGTTTATTTTTTTGCTTTATGAAGAAAACAGATCAAGTATTTTAATATTTTTAATAAAAATGTACGCATAAAAATATTTTTTAGTAAAATAATACTGTTTTTTTGACGACCTTATTTTTTCAGTTTTTTTGATAAGTTTAAGAAGCACTGCTCTTGATTATAATTATGGATTTTTAAGTTTGAAATGTCAACTTATGTATTATACATCTGTATAAAAATCGATACAAAATCAAAGTCGTAATAATTTTGTTTTTGCTATTGTAGTGTTAGTCTTGTATAGTTCTTTTTAGTTGTTTTTGTATTTTTTTACCTCTACCTATGTTGTATTATTATGCTCAAATATTTTTTTTTTCTAGCAAATGTAGTTTTTTATGGCAACTAAAATTAAAATATCGAAAGTTGATAAACAAAGAAGAATTTTTAGTATAGTAACTAAAATACATATAGTCAGAATATTAAAAATTATTATAAGAAAGACAACCATTATTTTAGTTAAATACGATATACGATAAATCAGTTTTGAAATCAGCGCATAATTTTAAAAATAATTTATCAAATCTTTGTGACAAATAAATTTAATCAAGTTTTATTCAAGTAAAACAATTATTTGTGCCATATTTTGCCGAAAAATATTATAACAAAAAATATTTACTAACAAAAAAACGAAATGTACGAAACACGATGACCGACATTCTTGTTCCTTTCTGATATTTTAAACAATAAATTACACTTATAAAAAAGCATGATTTTAAACGCGAGATTATGAGCGCTAGGGCAAAATTATGAACGCATAGCGCAAAACGGACGCCAGTAGATTTTAGTTAAAATTAAAAATAATAATTTTGTAAATATACATACTAAGTAATTTTTATTTTTATACACATCAAAAATATTTTTTTATTCAATAATTAAATATAATAAATTATTATCTATGGTGAAATAAGTTAAAATCTTAACTAAAGCAAAATATGTTAACAACAAAAACTCTCGAACGGTGAGCTCTGGTGTCACGAAATTTGTCTGCTCACAACGTCATTTCCACCATATGATACGAAGCTTACTATATTTATAAATATTTATTTTACTGTCGAAGACAAAAAGACATTTTGTTTATTTTGTCCAAACGTTTTGAAAAGCGATAAATTTTGAAGTATGTTTTTAAAAATAAAATGGAAAATTTCTAAATAACGAGATGTTTTAAAAAAATCTTATATAATGGTTTATGCTATATTTGTCGCAATGATCTTGTTGTACAGTGTTACTATTATTTTAATAAATTGTGTCAATCTCCAGGTCTTCCAATTCCAGTGTACGGCGTTCCTGACGATTCATCAAATCACATAAAATATCCAGAACTACCGCCAGACATACTACCATCAGCTCCAACTTCCCAACTCGGTATACCTCATCAAACGTACGGTCCTCCTCAAATACCCCACGAGACGTACGGAATACCAAAGATAAACTTCCAAGTTGGAAACCAATACCACGGACCACCACCGCCTCCCCAAATTCAATACGGCCCACCAAAAATCCAATACGGTCCTCCAAAGCAACAATACGGACCGCCTAAACCGCAGTTCCCGCCTAAGATACAATATGGTCCACCGAAACCGATCTTTGGACCACCAAAAATCCAATATGGACCACCCAAACAGCACTATGGCCCTCCAAAGCCGATATACGCACCACCCAAACCACAATACGGTCCACCGAAGATACAGTATGGCCCTCCAAAAATACAGCATTACCCACAGCCGCCTAAAATATCATATGGGCCACCAAGACCAGAATATGGGCCGCCGAAAGTGCAATTGGCTCAAAAACCATTGTTTTTACAGAAACCTCATCCCGTGTACGGTCCTCCAATAGTACACTTTGAGCAAAATCAATCATTAAAACCCTTGTTTCCAATACCAGAAGATACTTACGGTCCACCTGGCAGACCCATTAGTCCAGGAGAGCAATTCTCTCAGCAATTGATCTCTTCGGAGGTGTATATTCCTCCTGCTGGAATACATCATGGACCGCCAGAACCAGATCCAGACCCAAAACCAGCTCATCCTGGAATCCCAGCACCACCGACGCCTCCACATATATTATACGATGGATGGACACCAATTCCTGGACTTGTGTCGAAACCACCCGGTGGACATCATGGAGGCGGTATAATTGGAATCCAGGGCATCCAAGGTATTCAAGGTATTCAAAGTATCCAAAGTATACAAGGTATTCAAGGAATCCAAGATAATTATGGACCTCCACCGCCGCCACCTACAGGCAATGAAGGTAGCTTTATCTCATCTTTGCATTCAAATGGAGTAAGATTCGGAACACCGTCAATATCTTACGGAGCTCCTTCTTCTATAGATATCCATACCAGCGGAGGAGGTTCCGGCCATTCCCAATCATCTAACTCGTTCGTATCTACTGGATACTCGAGCGTTTCTGGCAATGAAGGTTTGCAAGGTATCGATCTCAACTCAATCCTCGGATCGTCACACAGCGATGCTGGAATCGGCCTACAAGGATCTAAGACAGTATTCGAAGCTCATTACACAGAAGGTAACCAGCATCGAGGCTCCTTAGATTCCGCCTCACAGATTGTTACAAAAGACGTTTCTAAAGACGCTGGAAATTCGTTTTCGGTGCTGCAAAGTTTAGGATTTGAAATTGGAAATGGAGGTCATCACTCTGCTCCATCCAACGACTTCCGCGCGCCTCCTTCTATAAGTTTCTCCTCGGTGAGTCCATACCCTGGAAGGCAGTTGTTGCCTTCATCTGATTTCGGACTGAGACCACCGAGTGGTATTTACGGCGTTCCTCCTGGCGGAAAGTATGGCATTCCACCTCCGCCGCCGCCGCATAATTCATTCAAACCTCCTTCTCATGGACATTTGGCAATATCTTACGGCTCTCCTTCGGGATCATTAGGAACTGGTAGCTTGTTCCCATTGGGGGTGAGTCCACCAAAACGACCCATCAGCTTCAGAGAGCCAGTTCCTTCGGGCTTGCTTGAAAACATTGGACACAATGTTATACAGAAGGATCATCTAGGAATCGATAGCATAAATTTCCATGGACAAGGAACTTATCTTCCGCCACCAGTACAAGAGCTGCCTCAAAAAGAACCAGTGCAGTTTTCACATAACTCTGGCAATTCCTTTAGCGTCCAAGCTTCAATAGAACCAACGAATCTTTATAGCTTACCAGGAACTGGAAATCCTATCAATTTCAATTCTGGAAATATTCAGAACAATCATATTTCAGGATTTTCTTCAATAGGAGGTGGTTTTGAATCTTCTGTATTAGGCGATTCTTATGGAGCGCCGAGCCTCGAGAGCTCAGTCACTACTACCATTGACGGAAAGTCATTAAATTCCGAAGCTTCTACGAATTCTGAAAAAACTGTGATAGGAACTGATGCAGCTAGTTTAGCTGCAGCTATTTTGAAGAATTGTCCATACCATAAGGCTTTATACGAAGCAGCGAAGAGCATTGAGCAGCAAAATGCAAACATTGATATAAATTCAGCTTCATCGTCATCAAATGTTCAAGTGGTACAAATACATGGAGTTGAAGCCAAAAATCAAGGCACTACTTCAGATTTTAACTCAATAACAGATTCAGAGAAGAACCAAAAGGATCAAAAAGGCAAATCGTTGAGTATAAATCATGACAATTCTTTCCAACAGTTCCAAAGCCTATCACTGCAATCAAGCCAAGATGTTCCACATCAGCAATTATTAGGACAAAACTATGAAGTATTGCATGGTCTGCAAAATATACCAATTCAAGGAAATCTGGGGGCGTATACTCTCCAGATCCAACCGGCTAATGGATTAGGTCCGAGGGCTGAAGTATTAGATCACGTACCTCATGAACAAGTATTATCTGATGGATTATTGCAATCTATCTTACAAGCTATAGAACAACCGCATCAGACTCAAATCGTACCACAACAACAAATACAAATACCTCAAAATCAATATTATGACTTGAATCAAGCTCCATCAGGATTGGTGCTTCCGGAGGGCTATGAAATACAACCTAAAGGATTCAGTATTGAACAAAGCAGAAAAGTATTAAGAGGAGACCAACATCCAGATGAAGATGATTCTGAATCTGAAGGGTCTGAGAATAGGCCCGTGATTGTAGTCGCTCCAGAAAAGTCTGATAAGCAGCTCACTCAATCATTTTTGGAACAGTTTGGAATTAATAAAAAAGATGATGCTCCTGAAATAGTAACTCCTTTGAATATAATCGACGATAATGAGATAGCAGTTTATTTTAATAGTAATAATAAAAACGAGTATGAAAACGATTATAATAGTGAAGAACAACCTAGGAATAAGAACGTAGAGAATAGAGACACGGACGAGGGTACGGAGGGTGAGAACGATTCTACGGAAACTGTGACTGAAGTTTCAGTGGAAACGACTATAAGCGCTTTCGACGATAATGATGAGAGTCAAAAAAATGCTCAGCAGTACGACGCTGTAAACGGAAACTTCGGAGATAAGATAGTTAAGAAGATCGATTCAAAGGCTGATGAACAGTTATAAGGTTAATTAGATCTATTTATAATTTGTCAGACAAAGATTGAATGTTTGAAATACTCGTGTTGAAAAAGATTGTAATGCATGCGGATATGTTATGTACGATAGGATAAGAACTTATTTAAGTGACAATAACGAAATAATGGCAAAGTATTTAATGATCATCTGCGATATATCTATGTATTTATAGATAGTCCTCGTTTTCAACGTTAATTTTAATAGTTAGGGTTTTTAAAGTGATGAAAACTAAGACTTTCTGTTTATATATTTAATTAGTGAAACAATACGTCGAGTCTTTATAAGACTATTATAATTTGTATGTATGTATTCAGTGTTTTACTGTTCTAAGGTCTGTATTATATAAAACTGCCATATATTTATTTATTAAAAATGCACTTTTTTATTGAAGACCTCTATTAGAAAATAATAATTATTGTATATTATTATTTTTATTATATGAAAAATACAGATAAAAGGTTGCATAAGTATTTTTATTTAGAATTAATGACCGATTAAAGCTGCCATCGAACATGGAGTTTGTCGTACAACAACAAAACGACAGTGTTTTAAAGTATTTATTATAAAAAATGTATTTATTTGAATAAAAAATATTTTATAAACCGTTTATTTTATTAAAAACTTAATATAAAACCCATTCTTATTTTAAAGTAGAACTACACAGTATAAATATAAATGTTTGCAATTCATCTGTTTGTAAGGTGTTGTGACGGAGTGCTGTCAGAAATAATATATATTTTACAGTCTGAGCAAATAATATTGAGACTAAGGTAAGTCTATCTTCCCACCTCCCTTCTTGCAACATGTAATTCATAGCTATATACTTAGTAAATGATTCTCAAGATAATACTAGTCATAATAGAAGGCAGCATTTACAGATGACTGAAAAACTCTCATGTGGCAAATGTTCGCATTTATGATGAGACAAAAGCTTGCACGCCAACTTTCCTCATTGCAAATCAAGCGTGTCACATCGGACTCCAAGTACAGAATATAAAGCCATATGCAATAAACTTAATAGGGATTAATAGGGATCTCTCTCATTGTCTTTTGAGGGGAAGGGGGGTAGGTGGGATTTTTTGCCTAATACAGAAGTATTCTAGCAGTCCATACCAATATTATTACGGACTTTTGATATGAGAGTACTGGCAAAAGGATATTCAAACCGAATTTTGGTCAATAGAAGGGCGCAAAAACAATTATCACTTCTCAGAAGTCAAATATTCACGCCAAAAGCAATAAAATCGTGTCAGTAAAATCCCACCTACCCCCCTACCTTCAAATGACGCTGGGAGAGCTGCTTATTAAACAGTTTATTGCACACAGATATCAAATTTATATCGATATATAACAAAGATGCAGGTGTCAGTAGTGGGCAATGGTATTAAACGAAAAAAATACATTGTTGTGAATATCGAGTCTCTCTGGTCTCTGGTTCTTCGTGCAGTGATTCTGCCGAGTTGTCTGTCGAAACTGTCTGTTGAACTGTCTAATCTTTAGAACGATTTAGAGAAAAAAAGGTATTTTTAACTTAAGACAAAATAATTTTTGATTTTTAATTTTAAATAGTCATAATCAATGTTACTTGCATTAAAAATTGGAGATTTCCAACTCATGTAAATACCAATGGTTTTTCTGGAGGTTATGGTAGAACAATTAAATTGAAACAATAAGTTGAGGAACATCGAATATTTATTTGGATTATTTGTGCTAACAACATTTTTGGTTAATAATTTGCTATTCTTAACATTTGATAGAATATTTCATCTAAAAATTCATGCCTAACAATGCATATACATATAAATAACGCATCAAGCAAATTGGATGAAACCACTATAGGCAATATTATAATATATTGAGATTGCTAAAAATTTCATTGATTTTAATGTAATGTAATAATATATTAACCATCGTTAACCAATTTGGTGACATAGTTACTGGGAAACAGTCCTGTCATTCCTCGCAATTCACCTGAAATAATAATAAAATGTTAATTTAAAAAACAGAAGTTTTAGAACAATTATATATAAGATAAACTAATTTTTAAAGTTTGTCTGATCCACTAAAAAGTTCTGAATTTTCTGCTGCAAATTTCTTGATCAGCGCAATTTGTTTTTAAAATATTAAAATGTAGCATGGTAGTTGATAACATGTTTTAAAAAAAATCATATCTTTAATAATTAATAATTAAATACTATATAATGTAAAAGTCGATGAAATCAATTTTTCAATCCAAATAATGATGCCAGTTGTAGCACATTTATTTTGCAAAACTAGCAAAATAAAGCAGAATAAAAGTAACTAGTTATCTAGTTGAGTTTTTAATTTCCATGAGCACAAGTGGGATACTATATCAAAAACTAACTCAAAGTTGGTAGCTCTATTATGCTGATCCACCAAACTTGGGCGAATTATTGTTGTTCTTAACTTGACGAAGCTGGTTACAAAATTTAATAAAAAATATATTACCTTGCCACCAAGCAGGATCTTGATCACGATTAGTAACCGCAATGATATCATCTTTTTCAAAGCTTAACTCATCAGCATTTTGAGCAGTGTACGGATAAAGTGCGATTACCTAATATAAATATTATTAATAGTAAACAAATCAAAAATATAATATTATAGAATAATTAAGATTTTACTTTATCGATAACTTGCTCTTGAGACAAGATGTCCATTTTAGATGATAATACAGGCGTAGTACGTCCTGACATACGTCCAGAAGTTTGTAAGAGCTAAAACAAATTTAAAAAAATACAATGTAAAACTATTGTAATTGTTGCTAAAATAAAAATAAACTGACCTTAACGTAACTAGCCGGAAACCATCCGACTTGTCGCTTATGACCTTTAGCTTGCAGCTCGCCTTCCCACCAGCCACTATCAGCCTTCTTGCGGATCATTATCAACTGTCCTTTTTGTAAGCTCAATTGCTCGTTACTGTAAAGAACCAAAAATGTATTATTTTATTAACCCTCGAATCACGATATTGATTATGTTTTAAATAACCTGTTAGCTGTGTATGAAGCAAGTGCTTGAGCAATTTCCGGTCTCTTTCCGCTTCTACCGGATACAGAATCGCGACCGGACACAGAATCTCTTCCGGATACAGAAGATCGACCGCCGACCATCTGACTGATCGCAGCGGCGACTTGTCCAGCGCTCGCTTCTGTGATGGCAGCCACTTCGCTTGATATAGGAGTAGATGGCTTTTGCTCCTGAAATCAATAGTTAAATAATAGATATGGACAAACTCCAAAGATCTCTCAAGTGTTTTACTTACATCGGCAAATTGGGACACAGCCGCTTGATCAACCATGGAAATAGCACTAGGTTGAGGAGGTGCAGCTACTGGTGTAGCATCACCGGTCTTTGGCAAAACGTAATTCGATGGGAATATTCCGATTCTATCATAGAGCAATAATATTAATCAAAAATAATTATTATAACAAATTAATATTAAAACACTTCAAACCTGTCTTCAACTTTTCCAGTCCACCAATCGCCGTTCTTCTCGGTGACTAGAATAGTATCACCAGCTTGGAATACCAAATCGCCCGGCTCCATAGAATTATAAGGATACGTCGCTATGTAATATCCTTCACCGCCGACAGTAGCTGGAACTTCAACGGGCGCACTGAAGTTCTGAGATTCGATAACTTCACTTTGAATATCAGCTACGCCTAAATAAGGAGGTTCATTTTTGATATACATATATAAAGGAAAGTGATGATGAGATTGTGATTAGACTTACTCGGTAGTGAAGATTGATCCAGTTGACCGGGCTCGCTCAAGGTTTCCGGAACCTCGACGATACCTTCCAGGACTGTCTTAGAAGAATCTGGTTCAATTCCAGCAGTCTGATCTAAAACGCTGCCACCTTCAGATGGAGACAGCACTTTTTCCACGTATGATTCAGGGAACCATCCAGATTGACCTGAATATTTTTCACTTGAGCGTTTCGTTTTCCTTCTGAACATGGCATATTAAATAATTGAATATACCTCGACATTTTCCACTCATCCATCCAGGCTCAGCTTTAAGATCGGCTGGTATCATCACAATATCGCCAGGTTGTAGAGAGAGCTCATCTACTGAACGTGCCACGAATTCATACACAGCTCTATATTTGACATCTCCTCCTGAAGCAGCTGGTGCTAAAAAACAATTAAAATAAAGTATCTACTATCACAAGTGCACAACGAATGTTTGTGTAGTTTAATTTTAGATTCCGAACTCCTTTATAGGGTTGAGAGATAGACCGATAATATAAGGGAGAGAAGGAGAATCAATGCCTTCCAGATTAAATGCTTTATCAAAGGAGAATGCTTCGAATACTTTTGATAGAGATTTTTCAGAGCAGAATTAAACAATAAATTGTAATCAGATATGCTGTAAGATACAGAGACAAAAATATCTCTGATGCGATGGTCTAGTGGAGAGCCATCATCGAATAAATATAAGATAGATTAAGGAAAACGATGCAAAAGTATAAAATTAAAATACCTGCAGAAGCAGAAGTATCCCAAGTAGAGCTTTGAGTAGTAGTTTCACCCGGACCCCAATCGGCAGTAGCCGCCGGAGTATCCCAAGCGGCTCCTATAAATTAAACAAATAATTTAATTATCAGTATACCTACAGACATAATCCAACAAATTACCAGAATCTTCCCAAGCTGAACGCGAAGTTTGAGAAGCGGCCATGGCAAGATATTCGGTTTTACGAGTCTCCCACAGAGAGTAGACCTAAAAAAAAGGCAATCAATATATGTACATAAATGAATTTTTGGGTCAAAATTTATAGTGAAAGGTCAGAATAAATATTAGATGATCAGAATTCATATTAAATGGTAAGAATTATTTTGACACATGGTCAGAATCATTTTCATTATCAAGGTGTTTTAGGGCCAACTTGTTTGGTTGAGCTCGCAACATTGTCAAATGTCAACACAACAAACCAAGCGCGCTTTCCGCCGCCGTTCTGTCGTTGTTTTCTCTTCATTCATCACTCTGAATACCTTCGCATCCTACATACAATTAAATAGATTCATTTCAGATTTGTTGAGAGTTATTCATGGGGTGCTCACTGTTCTAATAACCAACGCTCGCTAGTTCGCATCGAATCTACCCAACAATTTTGGTGCGAGCGAGATATTTTAGAAGACATTTCTAAACTAAATAATTTATTGCCCATTTATACTTATGAACGTTATAAAAAAATTTTAATTCACATGATCGTCCTAAATTTTTATTTTGACTGTATGCTATTTTTATTTTATTCATTATTTTAATTCTGGCCGTATGCAATTTTTATTCTAATCATTTGATATTTATTCTGATCTTGAATAATATAATTATAAATATTCATTATTTTAATTCTGATCGTCCTATATTTTTATTCTGACTGTATGCTATTTTATTCTAACCATTTTATATTTATTCTGACCCTCAATACTATAATTATGACCAATAAAATTTTGACCGAAATTTGATTTTTATTCTGACCATTTAATTTGTGGCCTATATAATAAATGGTAATTAGATTACTACGCGCACAAAAATTCCGAATATAAAACAAAAATTGCGTACAGGAAAATTTCACACATAGAAAATTGCGAACATAGATGATCGCACACAAGAAAATTCCGCACCTAATATAATAATATTGAAATTTATTATTAATATATTTTATTATAATATACACATATATATACATATGTAATAATATACACATACATATTTATATACACATCATATTTTAGTATTTGTCAAAATATACAAATTTAAGATATATATCACACATATAAATATATATAAGTTTATGTAGATTACTATATATTTGGTCGGCCAACCTGTAAAGCAGGGGTTTTTAACCCAGTTGTGTTTAACCCTTTCACCGTGGATGGCTTTTATAGAAGTCATCAAGAAAATCGCCAGTACTCATTAGGCACTTGAAGGTGCCATAAGCCGTTGAGCCTAATATGCTTATTTGGTATAATTTAAAGCTGTAAATCACTTGTATTTATTAAACCATAATATTTAAAAAAAAATATGGCATGAATACGAAACCCAACATAGAAACAAATTTCGAAATGGCATGCAAAAATATCAGCCGCGGTGAAAGGGTTAGCAAAAGTTAAAATTTGTTCTTCACAATTGCATATATTATTTGGTAAAATATTATATGAATTTACACACGCAATAATTTTACATTCTCTATTAGCATGTTAACCCTTTTGGTGTGCATATAAAATATCAAAATTGAAACCAAAAATGTACATTTTTTCCATAAATATATTCTATTGATAATAAAAAGTGAATAAATATATTCTATTAGTGATAGAAAATAAATGTGATTTTTTTTTAAAAAAAAAATACGATAAAATTAGTAATTTAAATTAAATTTCATATATAATATTTAGCAAAAATATTTAGCCGTTATTAAGAATAAATTTTACTTTTATTTTAAAATGCTTTGTATTTTTCTCTATTTTTAAGTAAAACATTAAAAACTGTGCGCAATAATCACTGAACCATATAAACATATATAAATCAAACTGCATGATTATTCTGTAAGACTCCACTCAAAACATAAATGCGTATTGAATTGAATGTCATCTATTAAAAAAATAACTTAGTTGTACTTCAGGACCCTGATAATGATTATCACCTCAATCCGCCCCTCAGACATTTCGTCTTCCCACTGCTGAACCAAATATTGCATACATCTAAGAGTTTGCTTTCAATATGAATAGTTGCAAAATTTGAATAATCTAAATCGCTTGTTATTTGCGTTAAATCTTAAATAACCTACCTGTTGGCATTTCTCGGATAGTTTCTCAATATAACTATTCAATTCGGCAAGTTGGGCTTTGTTATTTTGTACATCGCCAGTCTTAGTCTCGACGATAACCTTAGCAGCTTCAATCTATAAAAAATAAATACACATTAAAATAAATAGACGGCAATCAAAAAACATAACTTAAATCCACACACCTTATCTTTCAATTGTTTAAGGACCAGCTCCATATTATTGAACTTATTGATTCCGTCTTCCGAAGCGGCGTCTACGCCAGCTTTAGCCTTTAAAAAATAAACCAATTAATACCTATAGCTCGATTATATTATACATTTACGTACTTTGGCTTCCAAATGAGCTTTCTCTTGATTCAAAGCTATTTGTTTGGCATTTAAATCTTTGATTGAAGCTTTCAATTTGGACATTTCTTGCATGGACGTGTCTCTAGTAGTCCTGTTAATAAATTTAGCATTATTGATAATTCGATTATTGTCTCATCAATCATCACGTAAATAATCTGACCTCATTCCATCGATCGTCGATTTGACATCCGCAACGCTGACTCTTGTGTCGACGATGTTTTGAGTCAGATCTCGAACACGGCTGTTCACTGTGGTCAGTTCGATGGTGAGATGTTGGTTTTTTGCTTTCAACGCCAACAGCTTCTCTTGCTCATGGTTTCTCATCATTTGTAGTTCTTGAGTGCTTTATATAAAATTAATGGAATAATGTAATTAGCACTATACTGGCAGCTATTTCTCTCTGTAAAATCGCATTTTTTAAATTTCTGATGACGCATAAACGCGTCATCGGCTCTTAACTATAGTTTTATTAATGACGCATAATTAAGTCGACGGCTTGTAAGGTCGCAAATAAAATTCTCTCGATCATAAGAAATGAACATATGTAAATGTTTATCTTTCTTTGTATAATGTATCTGCTAGAATTACACAAATATAAATCTGCACAGAAACACAATGGCTACAAAATTTAGCCAATATATTGATTCTTTTTTCTATATTATTTATTTAAAATTTAAATGAGTGTTTTTATTTTTGCATTGATTACTTAAATCGTTTTTTTTTAGATAATGAATACACACCGTTTACTCTCCCATTCCAAATGGCACTGTCTTTCCATTTCTTTTCTTGCAGCATCGCGTCGTTCCTAAATATAAATTTTATCTTAAATATATAAAACAATATTATATAACGTTGAC
Source organism: Plectrocnemia conspersa (assembly GCF_051122295.1). NCBI lineage: Eukaryota > Metazoa > Arthropoda > Insecta > Trichoptera > Polycentropodidae > Plectrocnemia > Plectrocnemia conspersa. The sequence goes on from NW_028277175.1 coordinate 23,284,209, forward strand.
CATAAATAACGCAATTACATATACCTGCTCTTCCTTCTGCTTTCTTTTAAGATCTTCGTGTTCTCTCTTTTGCATCTCCAACCGAATCTTTTCGCGTCTCTCGGCTTCCTCACGCTCCTTTTGTTCCCTTTCAGCCTGAATATTTTAACATACATTAATAATCCATATAATGATTAAAAATATATTTTTAATGATAAACCTAATCAATTTTATATTAAATGGCATCTGATAAACGAACCTGTTCCCTTTGCGCTTCTTCCTGAGCGGCCTATTAGTGAATGCAATATGAGAGAAAGTACATTGATATTATGGAAAGACAATACATATGTACATATATAAAACAATTAATGACTTTCGGTAGTGTAAGACGATAAAATGATTATTAAGTATTAATAATTAAGATTTCACCTTTTCTTTCATTTGAATCTCCAATAGAGCGGCTCTTCGACGTTCCAATTCGGCTTGGCCTCGATCAAAGTTTTCTTTTCTCTTGTCTTCATAAGAAGCTTGACTTCCAGGGCTCAGGATAGAGTCTCGTCTATAAGTCAAATCAAGGGTAGTATAAAAACATCAGGGTATATTATATATTATATAAAATAAATCTATACCTGAATGTTGGCGGAATTAATTCCGACGGGAGCTTTGAAGGTATCGACTCACCCATTGTTCCCATTTCACATAGATACATGGCGAGAACGAATTCATCGCAACCTAATTTAATATATTAGGAATATGCATAAGATTACGATTTTGATATACTTATTAATCAATCTGATATTTACCGAGATTTCCATCACAATCCAGATCGGACAAAGCCCATATTTTGGCAAGAGTGGCTTGCGGCAGTCTCGACTGAACCAATATGTTCCTAGCTTGAGGTCCACTTAGAAATCCTGTCTTGTTTCTGTCCGTTTGATTGAACAGTTGAGTGTATTTGAGCCGTGAAGCTTGAGGCACTGCCCACTCAGCTGGAAGCGAAGGCATTGTGACCATTCCTTGCAACTCTGGCGGCGGACTGATTAAGCCGGCAGGTAAAGGAGTCGACGTGATTGGTTGTATCATACTTGGCGGACTCCTCATCTGTGGTATGGCCGGCGGAGAAGTTATTCCTTGCAGTATATTTTGAGTCGGAGCTATGTTTGGTTGCATTCCTGGTATCAGAGGAGCCATTTGGGATGGCAAGGATGGAATTAGAGGTGGATTTGCTTGCATCATCGGCTGAACTCCGCCTATCAAAGACTGTGTTGGCATCATCGGTGCGGCTGACATTAACGGTTGAGTTGTGGTCATTATTGGTTGAGTCGGAGCCATCATTGGCTGTACTGGATGCATCATTTGCTGGGCCATAGGTTGTTGAGATATTAAAGGAGCTGACGACATATCCATTATTGGTTGAGGTGGTTTTGGAGGTGGAATGGGCATAATTGGTTGAGCCGTTGGCGGCGAGATTGGTTTCATGGGAGGCGAAGTTACACCAGAACCTAAAAATATAAACGTAGAATTAGATTTGATTAGGAGAAAAGTATGCATCAATAAAATATATGTAACACACATGAAATGGGCCAAACGACACAAAAGCTGAACTTTTTTGGATTAAGGAAGAGTGAAGTTCTCTGATGAGAGTAAAATAAATTTATACAAGTCACAATCAAATGAAATGCACTACGTTTGTCGTCAAGATAGCGAAATGTCTCCAGGAAACTAAGCAAAATCCACAGAGCCAAATGATCTGGTGGTGCATCTTATATTCCAGAATGGAAGGTATCGACTTTATCGACGGAATAGTAAAAGCGGTGGATTATAATACTATATAGGATTTTTATTTCATCACTTCGATGGACAACTACGCGGATTCAAATTTGAACTGCAACTTCATGGAAAATAGTCAATAAGGTTTTTTTAAAGCAATTTGATCAATGCAGTTAAAATGAAATTAAAAAATAATACTCTATAAAAAGATTTTAAAATATGTGGAAAGAACTGGCTGACCTTGGAATAATCATTAATTGAACCGATAAAATATATTTGGGGCAATATTAAGAATTAAAATAGATTGCACAACTCAACGAGTAAAAAAAAGAATTTGCCCAAAAAGACCACAAACTCGTTAAATAGTTAAAATTTAATAATGAATTTATAAGTTTTTAAATTATTGACAAAAATTTACTGTTTGACCAATTGTTTTAATTTCTTTGTTTATTAAAGGTTTTTGATTTCTTTTTTAGTTAAGTTTGGTAAAGGTTGCGGATATATTATGTCCTCTCTTAGTTGACATATTATATCTTCACTTTATTTTTTAATTTGTCTCGTGACTATTTCTCAAAAGTTGTATATTTTTAATACGATTAAGATTATATTTTTTATTTTTAAAATCTGATTAGAGTGAATTTGCAGTCGGCAAAAACGATTCTTTAATTAAATTTCCTTCAACAAATACTTTTTTTTTTTTGATTAATATTTAACCCACTTTAAAAGATGCAACGGCTCCAAGTGGTTTATTAATAGCTCATACAAACATGTTTATCTGCAACGATAAATTAACTTTCAAATCTTTAATTTTTATTTTGCATATTTCCATATATCTTGGATATTATGTTTCATATTTGAAGTGTATTGTCTGAAAATATGATTTGACATTTTCTTTGTTCGCAATCGCCACAAATGATTTGCATTATAAGCAACAGCATTTATTTAAAGTCATATTTAAAAAAATATTTATGTTCCCATTTTTATTGGTAATGATATGTCTTTATTCTTTTGTTAAACTCACGAGCATTGCTAGGGCTGAAAATAATTTAAAAAAAATACTTTTTACAATTACTTGCTAAATATTGAATTCAATAATAATAAGAAGGGGCGCGCTCTTAACCTTTCACTGCAGCCATATAATTACATAATCAACGTCTATATGCGACGCAGTTTCTATTGAATTAAAAAATTAATTTTTTTGAGCATACACATCGTTTTATTTCATAAAAGGAAATAAACGTGTCAATTTACATCTCAAGTATTTTTTACATTATTGAAAATTTAAATACTTGTCGAATATTTGACATAAATTGTAAGCCATTTGCGCCTGGACATTCTTGGTCATGGCATGAATAGATCTGCATTTAAAAGGTTAATAGAAAAAACATGTTAAATAGCTTTTTAAAGATAAAAACGGTATTATTAAAATATATGAATAATGGTATTCAAAGTTCCGATGCAGGATATGTGAAAGAGCATATCCATATTATTTTTATATCAGTGATACACAAGTACAACAAATACTTCGATTGTGTTTCAGATGTTTTCATGTTACATTTGTCGAAATAAATATATTTTAAGTATGGAACAAAGTTCGACTTTTAGTAATTTAAAAACATCAGAAGTTGAATATTAATCTGTAAAATTTTACTATTATCGACAAATCAACTATAAAAAATAGAACAACACTTACCAGGAGCACTGAGAGATGCAATCAATGCTGGAGGAAGTACTTTCGGTATTTCAATTCCATGGAGTTTCAAATTAATTATCTGAAAAAATACATTTATCATATTATTGAGCAGCTTTCTTCTTATTATAAGTACTCATAAATTGAAACTACCTTGCAGGCAATCGAAAACTCTTTCAAATCGAGTTTTCCGTCCATGTTTGTATCAGCCAAACACCAGATTTGTCCCAAAATGGGAGGCTGAAGTTGCGACTAAAATATTTATATAATTTGATGTACAAACTGTATATCAATAAGTTAAAAATTCTTCATATAAATACCTGCAACATGAATTTCTTAGCTTGCTCGCCGCCCAGCATACCATTTGCTGGTCCCAAATTTCTGAAGTGCTCTGCGAACTTCAGATGTTCGTGAGGTTGAATAAACCATGGATCGGTCGCCATTGTAGTTTCCCAGTTACTGATTATTTAAACGAGATATAAAAAACGACCATCTTATATATGCCAAAGTTTAATCAACTCTAAAATATATATATCGTTAACTTACATTTACGTTCAACTAGCCTCAATGTGTAATTTATGCGCTACGTGTTATTAAATTGGAGTATAGTGTGTATTGGCAAAGTATACGACTGCCAGAAGGAAACTGACAGAATGGCATCGATAGAAAACCAGCGGTTGTTGACACACTTTTCGAAGTGTCAAACAACGCGTAATATCTTGATAATAAATACGATTTGAATAAGTAAAATGTAAATAAAAGTAGCAACAGTATGTGATATAAAGTCACGGTATACAAAACTACCGAAATAAATGCTAATTTATGAATATGTTACACAAATAATAAAAGGTTTTGAATATGCGAAACGTCAGTTATCGATCGTCCATATTAAATGACACATCGCGGCCTTAACGCTTTAATTTCGCGGCATAATATAGTTTAAATATTTACTAGTTTTAATTTTCCTATTACTGTATAATAACAATATTTTAATACATATTTGTAGTTATAAAAAGAAAATATTAATATATATTTTTGTTAAGGAAATAAATTTATAAGAAATAGAAGGTAAAATCAGTGGCGACTTATCCACAGAAACTGCAGTATTACATTTCCCCCAAAAAAAACAATATTACGAAAAGATAATATATTTTTTTGAGAAAGACAGATTTAAGTTTTAATTTTGTATAAGAGCAATTAAATCTTCGTTTCGCGACGCTTATTAGTTAAAAGCGGAAGACGAGGACGAAACTATTTTTGTAAAGTGAGGTTGGATTTTGCTTATCTGTTGTAAATAATTACTATTTAGAGCATTAATCTCATTTAACACTTCAACACAGACTAAGAAAAATTGAATAACATACGTGTGTTAAAGTGTATTACATTAAATTATTACAGTAAATTAATTAAAAAGGGAAAAAAATAAACAGCAAGAGAAGAACAAAGTGAAAATGTCTCATACTTGCTGTACATACTATTCAAGCCATTTTGAAATAATAAAAACGTATTCATTTAAAAGAGTCACCAGTGAATGTTTTAACTAATTTTTATCAAAATGTATGTGCGTAGAACTATGTACTTCCCTTCACTGCAACAAAAACATGTCTTATTTTAAATGCTTATAACCACTGCCTTAGTGTGCCGGTACATTTTCCACGAATGGAACGCGTTCCGGTACGATTTGTTTAATTTATTTGAGTTTAACTAAATAGTCACCGACACTACAATTTTAAACAATACACTGCACAAATAAAGGATGATTCAGCTTCAGTTTTGAAATTTTCTTTTTTTTTAAGAAAACACAATTTTAAGGATACCATTAGAATTTTTACTAATCGAACATTTGACGTATTTTAATAATTATAAAAAATTATTTAAATTAAACCTTTTGCAGACCCGATCCTTTAGATGTAATCTTTGATGACTTCTTCGAACATTTCGAGCGGTTTTTGGCAATAATTGTGTGGATGTTGGTTCTCAGGTACTCCCAACATTTCGGGTTTGTCGACGTAAATATGACTCTTAGGCCCTCCGCATACGGAGCAACTGTTTTGCAACTCGAGTTGCAAACTAGTTGTGCATGCAACTATTTGGTGACCACGCCTGTGTACGGAGTGTGTGTCCAAACACGAGCGACTAAAACCAAACCGATTTCAAATCAGTCAACAACTGGTTGCATGCGATCTTTTTTCCTAGTCACAAAACAGCTGCGTTGCATGGTTGCATGTGTCTTCACAAAAAGTTCAAGAAATGAGTGAAGCGGCCAATTCGTAGATTGTCGTTTACGTTTCAAAACAACGTTTTCGGCAGTGCCTCAATTTCACCAATATATAATATAGAAACTATTATAAGATACATATATATAATAGTTAAAAATGTAATGTTTACTTCTTAATTGGAGTTTTGTAATTTTGTATTTGGATCAAAATAATAAAAATCTTACCTCACAGTTATTAATATTCTTTCTTCTGCAGTCACACATTCCCTCATATTTGTGTCCATCTTCTTTATGGAAGAAGTAAGCACCCTCAACAATTCCAGGTAAGAATCTTTGGACATTCTAAAGAAAGCTATAAACTTTTTGTCTGTTTGATTTAGTTGTTCTGCTGCTACAAACAGATTTGACTTGATATTTCTCTGTATAAAGGGATTACACCAATATTCCCTGCTCTAAAAGCCAATTAAGTCTTCATCTGAACTACTACTTGACATTTTGCGAAAAACAGCTTTGTGACTACAAACTTATAGAGAACTTTGCTCCGAATAATCCAGAATCAGTTGCGCTCATGTGCGGTGTGAGGTTTTACTTTGTTTGCAAACTGATTGTGTGTGTGACTAGTATGCAACGAATTTGCAACTCGAGTTGCAAAACAGTTGTTCCGTGTGCGGAGGGCCTTAGCGTAGCCCCACACAAATACCAACGGCGTTAAATCGCATGATCTTGACGGCCAGTTGACGCCACCATAACGTGAAATAATTCGACCTGGGAACTTTTCACGCAAAACATCCAACGTTGCACCAGATGTGTGGCAATTTGTTTTTTGTAGATTTCTCAAAATAACTGTTGACAACCTTTTGTCGCCTTCAAGATTTCTTCCTTTGTTCCATTTGTGGTTCCTATGAATTCTAAATGATTATTGAACCTCCACAATAACAATGACCTCAACCTCACTTTTCGGATAAATTCACAAAAAAACTCATTTCCGTGTTTTAATAATAATTTATTTCAACAATACAAATTTGATAATAAATTATTTTACAAAAACATTTTTCATACACCTAACGCAATTATAAAATTGTTCACATTTACAAAATATCTTTCATCGTTGGTTATAAATATTCTTTTCTTGATAAACATAAATTAAAAATATGATAGCATCGGTCGGTTCAGTGATTATTTCGCAAACGAAAATTTCAAACACCAAAATTTCTGATCATAGATGATGTATATACACATATGTATATGTATATTTTAGAATACGTCAATATAAAAAAATAATGTCTGTGTATATAACAGATGTTAATATGATTTTAATTTAAAAATCATGTTTCAAAAATATTTTACAATTATATTACTGATTTACATTTGTATGATACACTTACATTTTCTATAAATACACAAATTTATACTTAAAAATAAAGAATATAAAGCAGTTTGAGTTAAAAGTAAAATATATTTGACAAGTAAGCAATCTCCTATGTTCAGAATTTTCGTGTTCGTAATAATCTAATAACCACGTCCGTCATATCATAGCAATTTTTGATATGCAAACCATAAGTTGCACTAAAAATATTAATTATATACATACATTTATACCAAAATTATGTAAATTTACATATTATTTTTTTCATAAAAAGAATACAAAATATTCTAAAAGCAAGTCTTTGATTATACATAATTTATAAACAGATGTTAAATAAATATTAAGGCACACATGAGTTACAAATTGTTAGGTTATAATGTTTCAAAGGTTATATAATAGCAAATCAATGGCACCCCGAAAAAATAAAATAATAAATAAAACCAGTTATTATTATTATTATTTAGATATAAAAAATGACGGAAATTGTATAATCTTCTATTACAATTTATTCTTTCATCTAACTACATACAAATATTTATGTACAAATTTACAACTATTGTGTAATTTTAATTATAAATTTGTTAAGCAACCGTATCAACTGAACAGCAAAATAATTGTGACACAAAAAATATAAATCTTCGTATTAAAGACAAAAAGTAACATAAAAAAATATGTTTGTAAACTTTCTCAACTTAAAAAATACTGATAAAATTGTTACAAATGAACATACAGAAATTTAAATATAATAATTAACATATTTAAACATGGAAACATCTATGATAATATTTATGTGGAAGTTGTATATATAGCATTACTGTTAAATAAATGGTGCTATATTCGTTGGTTTTAATTAAGATAATCATAACCATTATCACAACCATTATGTTAGTATTTCATCATATAGTAAATCATATTTTTTACAATATTAATTTGATATTAAGTACTTTCAATTATGTTTGATAATGACTATGTATATGGCACAGATTTGCGTATTAGAATAAATATAATTTTATGATTATCTTCGCTGCCAATAAACTTAAAAATTAATATGTAATCATTTTTTGTAGCAATCTTACAACATAAGATTTAGGTAACTACAAATTTATTAATTGTAAAATAAATAAAAAAATATATTCCTTTCTAAGATGTATTTTTTATCATAAAGTATATTAAAGGTTTGTGGCTCATGCACTATAATTAACATTGCAATTTATAGCCACAAATACTGATAAGAGTACTAAATTTAATACGATAAACGAAACGGCTTTGTCATGCGTTGCTTTTTATCATAATTTTATTATAGATATGTTAATACACTAAAAGAATAAAGCTGGAAAAATTGTTTAGAACAATTAAATAATTTAATTAAATAGAAATTGAGCAAATATAAAAAAATAAATAGGAACAGCTCAACATTGATAATTTTCCTATTAAAATAAAATAAATAAAAATCAACTACTTACATGATAATACAAAACTGCCCTCACAGCGCATTTTGTAAATTAGACCTTTTTTATAATTGTGAGAATAACTAAATCACAGTAACTATTTACACAAACAACAATTTACCATTACTTCTAGTCGCATCGGGTATTGAATTATTAGATTCGTGCAACGGAGTCAATAAATGATATCCATTTCCGGCGGTTCCGTTATTAAACTCTGACTTCATTATGTTAAAGCTTTTCATCAACGCGTTATCTTGTGTTTTATTGATAACCGGTAGCACTGGCGTCTTTTTCTCTTCTTGTCTCTGATCATATTTAGCCTGAAACATTATGTGAAAAATTAATTATATATTCTTCATATAAATTTAAATAGTTTATTGTACCTTATTGTAACATAGCACTCCAAATATTGCCAGCATCATTCCGAAGATGTTGATGTTAGTTACAGGATTGCCCAAGATGCACAATGATACGCCGATGACGAATATTCTTTTGGAAGCATTAGCGACAGCATAAGTCAAGGGAGCGACTAACGATATGACGCTAAATGCCACTATGTTCTGGATGTAGCACAAAAATCCGTCGATAAACAATAGACCGAAGATCTTTGGTGAAGAAGTCTATATAAAAAAAATTGTAAATTTTATCCCCAAGAACAATCATTTGTCTATACTTTAAAAAATGTTCCGAACACATATAAAATACTATAAACATTTGATTTTGAGCATATTTAAAAAATAATAATACAACATACCAAACTTTCATCGTTGATCACATGACTGAAATCAAATATGAACCAAACGGGAATGAAGATAAAGAACGCCAGGCGACCCAATATATGCAATAATCGAAGATGATGGATTCCAGTGTCTTGAAGTACCTAAAATCGATAAAATAATATATATTTTAAGACGATTCTTGCATATGATTATATCGATAATAATCAAAACAATACTTTTTTTGAATATATATGCTGCAAAGAAAATCCCGCCGTCGATACTAACGCGCATATCATTCCAATACCATCGAAAGAAAGCTCAGTCATGGTCGCAATCGTCACACCAGTGATAATTGGTATTAGGGTTAAGTAGACCGTAAACGTTTGACTTTCACCCATTATCAATCGAGATAAAATTACGGTGAACAGTGGCATGGTAGCTTTGACTGAAAGGAGAAAGAAACATTAAGAATGTACAAGTTTTGTTCCATCTTGGACAAAAGATTAGCTAAAGAAGTGAAAGGAATAGCAGTGGCATAATTCAATGACTAATTGGTTCGAATACCATATGAACCCTAGTGTTTTTAAAATTACTATCGTGTCTTTGGGAGATCAGAATTAGTAATTATTATATAATTATAATTTTGATCGATCATCACAAATTATATTTTCCTAGATTTCCTAATATCATAAATAATATAATGAATTATTTAAAAAATGGTCATATATAGTGATGAATGTTGGGGAAAGTTTGTGCGGAATACAAATTCCTTGATTATTTTTTGAGCATTCTATATGGTTCCCCAATAGAAAGCATCATTTTAACATTAAAAGTACTTTATAAATAAACGCTCGATAGTTCATCCAAGAATTAAACGTAAACAATGAGTTACAGACTTTCGGAAACTATGAAAATCAATCATTGTGGGCAAAACTTCTATAACCGCTTGTTACCATTAAACAATGTATTATACTCTTCGAAACAGCATTATTTCGTTCAAAGAATAAATTGCGTAAAAAGACAGTGAAACTACCACAAAAATATATATACATATATACACATGCATTAGAGAAGTAGAGTTTGATCATACTTATGTTTTATGATTGTTTACTTTTAATCTTCATACGTGACATTTTCATAGATAAAACGTACCTCGTTAATTTGTTATTTGAATTATTTGCATACAAGTGTAAAATCAAATAATAAACTCTTATTTAATCGGCTTTCATTTTATTGTCAGATATATTTGAATTATTTTTTTCATCGATGGTTCAGGACGAAAGTAAAAATGTTTTGTATGAGTAATCCTTGGAAGAATTATATAAATTAGATTATCGTATTAGGTTACCTGTATGAGCGAAGGAAACGGGAACCTTCCAGATGGAGACATGCGAAAGCACCGACGACAGGAGCTTTCCTAGGGCGAGCGGTAGCATGGGGCTGAGGTAGAGGCGCCTCGGAAGTCGAGGTTCTCTCACCTTGGCTGCCTTGAGCGCCGGGCCGCTGTACGCGGCGATGGATGCCAATTGCGCCAAGGTGACGGTTAACGGGTAAGGGAACTGACTCAGCAGCACCTTTCCCACAACGTTGTTGCTGCAGCTGACTGCATACCATAGTACGCATAGCAGCACCACCGTCAAAACCTCGCGCGCACCCCCGCCCATGCTGCGCGCTCGGCTGACACTTGTCACCCACTGACGGCCGAACAGTGTTGCTACAAATTAAAATCAAAGACCTTTCACTTCGAAAATAATTTGCAAGAACGCAAATAGTAACGTTATTTTTAGTAATAGTTCAATTAAAATAATCTTCAATAGTAACTTGCATACATTTAATTGCTCAACAAATAAATCTTGTTATTTCGTGGTAATATAAAACAGTTTATTTTTTTAATTTAAACAGCCTTCATAAATTATGTCACAGGTTTTTCTTACCCCCCCCTCCTACCCTAAAGTCACAAGATGTCATTGAGTCACAATTCCGCTGACCTATGACGTTTATATATTATCGCTAAGATTCTTGTTTTCGCTGACCAACTTGAAACGTTGGAGCACATAAAATCAACATCTGCCAAGTTTCAGCCGAGATACCGTCTGAAATGTATGAAAATTACATAAAAGGATCGGTTTCTACGAAAGGTCCAGAGGCGATAATTTAAATGATATTATTTTTTATAATTAATGAAATACTCCAAATGTTCGATTAATAGAAAAAGAAACTGACATTGGATCACTTTATATTTTGGCAGATGGATGGTGATGAGTGAAAATTAGATAGAGCTACTGTAGTAGTATTTGATTGAGAGTATATAGTTTACATGTTATTTTTTTACGAGTGAACGAGTCATCACCGGCCATGTCTTCCGTCGAGGTCCGCCAAAATAACGTGCTACCCTCCGCCACCGTCACGCCTGTGCTACCAGAGTGCCGCCAGGTTTTGGCCATAATGAATGAACATATTGTGGCGACGGGGTGGTGACGGGTGGCAATTAGACACAGATTGAGCCGCTGCAGTAATGTTTTATTGATGATACGAGTTGTTTACATGGTTTACAAAGTACGGGGCGCGCGTCCGAATCGCCTGAATATTGCCAGTCGAGAGAATAACCGTCACGCCAGTGCTACTCTAATGCCGCCAAGTTTTGGCCATAACAAATCTAGGCTCCCACAGTATAAATAAGCTCCCACATTATAAAAAAGTATGTTTATAGCTCTATTTTGGATGCATTGAAACTTAAAATGAAATAGTATTAATGTTTTAACTCCACGCCGAGCAATCATATTTTGGCGGACATTGACGGGAAGAACATGACCATCGGGTCAACTTTCAATAAATAATACTGCAGCTGCCCGTTCTGTCTAATTGCCCTCCGTCACCATTCTCCCAGCAAAATATATTAAAATGGATCTGATTGATTATTTATATATTAACATGATTTGAAATAACTGCGCTCTTTCTAATAAATATCGGTCTAAGGGCTGCGATGGTAGCAACTCATTTAGAGCGAAGAGAGAAAAAAATCGTATAAAATGCTGTTTATGGCCAAAATAAGCATTATTCTATTATTCACTCAATGTTATCATGTTTATATCTCAGTTTTTCTTCCACAAATTTGAATTGCTTTTATCAAAAGCTTTTTTTTCAAATAAACTATTTCTGCTTCTTTAATATTTTCTTTCAGGAAAACAACAGTATAATAATAATAAAATATCCTAAATTTTCATGATTTGTGGGTAATTGTGTTTTGACGCTTTTTACGGTAAATGCTTAAAAATATCAATCATTTTTCAATGCGGTCCCCTGTAAAGGAATCCCGATTAGATGTAATACATTTATATAACCATTTTTGTTCAATCTCTATTTGGTATATTCTTAAGCTCACTTAGCGATTTTGCTTTATCTCCTCTCAAAACGCTGTACTTTCAATATCCTCTCCCCGCGACCACAGAAAAAAACGCATGGGGCAGATATGTTAAATACAGTGGTTGCGGCATCACGACGTTGTCATTTGTAGCTAAAAATTTACGAACTAGTAATCAAATGTGAGCAAGTGAGTTATAGTGCTACAAAATTCAAACGAAGTTTGCCCACTTTGCTTAACGCAACGGACTTAAACCTACTAGATAATACAGCTTATTGACTATACTTTTATAATAAATAAATAAGTGGTATTATAAAAAATTTGAATATAGATAATCTATCTAAAAAAAATTTACATTTATTTCAATATTTTAAATTTAAATTAACCGAGCGGGCTAAGTAACTTCTTAATATCCTTTTGATATCGTTTTTTTAAAATGGTTTCTAGAGGATATTATTTAAATGCTTATAAATCACATTTATTTTCGTATTAATATTTTTGTTTACTACTAGGAGTAAAATAAAACAACACAAAAAATTGAAAAAACTTTTTTATTATAACAAATTGACATTAGTAACTCATGTGTGGTAATTTTATAAGACAATAGAAAACATGAATTGTCGCCAACGTTCTCCGTCGATATAATTTGTGAAAATATCAATAATTATTAATTTTAGACGAAGAAAGGTATTTTCATACACAATAAATAAAAATTACTTAATGGTTAGTGGACGTTTTGCACGAGGGAATATAATTGTTTCATTTCAAAATTAAATCACATTGTAAATTATTTAATTTCACAACCGAAAAAAATGCAAACCATTTTATTGCAGATTGATTGAAAAAAGTTTTCAAATGGACGGATTGTTGAAATATCATTGAAGGTATTGTTAATTATTGCAATTTAATGATGGAAGATTAATAATACAAAACATTAATTAGGAGTATTTTAATATTTTCAAACGATAAAAATAAATATTTATTAATTTATATCAAATTAGTTGGTATGTATTATATATTTTTTGTTATTTCTACTAATCGCTACGAGTTAATACGGCTAATGGCCGGTTAATGTTCAGATTTATTTACTCTCTAAAAAAATAATATAACTGTTACTCTCTAAATAAATAACATAAAATAAACAATGTTAATATGATTTATGAAAGTCGACTCAACAGGAAATGCAAATATTTATAAAACGGCAAATAAACACTTATCAGTCTTTTTCTAAAAATAAAATACAAAACATAAGTACATGCAATAAAAATATAAACGTATTTATATTTTACTACTTACTACATAGTAAGGCATTATATGATAAATCAATAAATTAACACAAATTAATTGCAGGGGAGCCAACACGATAAAATTTATCCCATTTTGATTAATAAATTATGAATTGATTAATAATAATTATAATGTGCACCAAATAAAGTTGATCTATATTATATAAATCATCTAACAATGAACATTAAAAATGGTGCATAGTTTAAAAAACAATTTCAATAAACAATGAACGAGTGTATACAATTTTAATAATATAATAAAATACAATTACCTAATTCAATCTATATATTGTTTAATCTAACAACACTACATTTAAATGATCAATTAACCCTTTATAAAATTCATGTTTAATATATTGCACATACAAAAAACTGTTCAAACGATAATCACACATTTCAATTTTATCTATTTATATAAAGAGTAATAAATAAATATATATATATATATATATATATATATATATAATACAAATTCCTAAAATACAATATATAAAATCTTAAAACTAGAATTTGGGATGAGTTGAATATTTTTTTTTGTAAATATCAAATTGGCACTGAACAATTAAATTTTGCATGTTTAATAAAGAGACTTCAAAAAATGTATTAAAAATCTTCATATTTACGTCCTCTAAGTTAAATTGCAAGAAAGGCAATTAAAATAAATTATATAATAAATATTCTTATAATATATAATATCAAATTATATTATGTGTTATATAAATAATATTTCCATATTGCCTTTGCTTTACAATCAACAATTATCATATACGCTATGTATTTTTTTTTTTAATTTCGTAGTTTCTCCATATTATATTAAAATATTCAACGAAGTGTCAACAAGGGAACTATTTTAAATAGAGTACATACATTAATTGACATCATAAGAGTTGCACAATCAACTTAAAACATTCTTCAACAGTGATTGTCTGTACACAACAAATGTATAGTTAAACCAACAATCAACAAATCAGCACCAACCGCCTTCATAAAAATTGACATATTACGAGATAACGCAGCTTCCCTGCTCTGGAGGTTTTACGTTTGCGTTTGTATCTTTAAACACTTCCGCAGTCTTCGGTGACTCTTTCCTAACAGCCACCTGCTTGTTAAACTCCACAGTATGCTGAACGACGTTTTCGTTCTCGGAAGTCGAAGAATCTCCCGATATGACTTCTTCTTGAAAATGTTTCTTCGTTAATGTATTAATAGGATTCGATCTTTTGAGGAAACTGTTCCGCCGCTCTCTCTGTTTAATAATCGCGAATAGAATAGATATTTGATTTTGAATAGTGAGCATGAACGGCTTATAAGCGATGCTGTAAATACAATAATATATTATATTTAAATATTAAAAATATAAAAATATTTATAAAAACATACCACTCCATATCGACCCAACCTCGAAGGTCTTCGTACGCTTTGATCAATCTACCGACGGCATCTAAGGTTATATCGTTTGATTTCGCTACGTTTGTTGTTCTTAATACGGCCATTGTATCGCACAGAATGAACGATAGTAAAAACGACCATTCTAAGCATCCAGCTTCAATCATCAATTGATATAGATATCTGTTGATAATATAATACAATAGGTAATTAACCCTTTGAGTAAGTTAATTTATACACATTTGTTAGTATACAACTGGGAGTGGGTTAATTTTATGTATTTTTCTATAATTATTTCAGTAGTTATTTATTTATTATTATTTTATATTGTCTTTATAGTAAATTATAGAAAAAAACAGTGATTCTTAACATTTTATTGCTTTGATTTACTTTACTACTTTTTTGTATTAATGCGTTTTAATAATTTATTTTAACACTTTTCTGATATTAAATTTCGTTAATTTATTTTACATATTTTTTATATATTATTCGGCTTTTGTGGATTTTTTTATACCAATTCAAAGGCTCTCAATATTTTTTGTCATGTTAATTTATTTCGTACTCTTTAA